>NC_090255.1:39970742-40053242 GCF_037325665.1 Littorina saxatilis
GCGAAATTACTACATTTAATCAATCTGTCGAACTCACAGAATGAAACTGAACGCACTGTATTTTTTCACCAAGGCCATAAAGCTTCGTCAATACCCCACGGCAAGGAAATCCCTGACACTTTTCACGTGGAACACGCACTGAAATTGACAAGCCAGTATAGCGCAGTTGCGTTTGCGCAGGAAAGCGCGCTTTTCTCTATTCTTTTTAATTTTCTGAGCATATCAATATGTTTTTGGAATCGCACAATAATACAAAAAACCGATTACATCATTTTTGGGTCTACATTTTTACTACAATTTTAATTTTGATTAGAAATGTCAGATTTTTTATGATCAAACTCATTAATTAATTTTAAAACTTCCAAGCTGAAATGCAATCCCATAGTGCGGGCTTTGTCAAAGATGGTTCGACCAAAATTATCAAAAAACGAGGGTGTGACACCCTCACACACTTTCACTAAAAGCCGGATATGACGTCATCAAAAACTTGTATAAAAAAAAGGAAAAAAATTGTCTGGGGATATCATTCTCAGAAACTTTCATGCAAAGTTTCATAAAGATCTGTCCAGTAGTTTTCTCGGAATCGCTCTACACACACACACGCACACACACACACGCACACACACACACACACACACACACACACACACACACACGTACCTAAAGTGTGGATGGCTACCTAAGAGGCGGCACTGGGTGTAGTGCCTTTCTAGTGCACTTGCACTACAACAGCACTGGGTGCAGTACTCGCTCCGGCATCGAAGAATTTTGCACTAAAAAATGCACAAAATTTGACCTATTTCGTCGCCTATAGAGGACGGAAAGAATGTCATTTTGAACATTGTTATGACATTCTTTCCGTCAAAAAAGTCAATTTAACGGTGTTAAATGAAGCGACCATCCACACAATTAGGTTGCCATCCAGAGTTTAGGTTGCCATCCACGTGTGGATGGTTGCCTTATGGTGATTTAGGCAACCAAACCTGTGGAAACGGGGGTACACACACACACACACACACACACACACACACACACACACACACACACACACACCACACCCTTGTCTCGGCTTGACTAAAATGTAAAAAGGAGGAGAAAAAGAAGCATTTATGTGCATTGTGTATAACTGAAAACCTCAATTTAATTTCATTGTTTTGAGATAATTAAGCATACTTATATTGAATTGTATCGTATTGTATTGTATTGTATTGTATTGTATTGTATTGTATTGCATTGTATTGTATGGTATTGTATAGTATGGTATTGTATTCTTTTGTATTCTATTGTATTGAAATTATTGTATTTGGCAAGATGAACAGTACAATTAATAATAATAATAATAACGATTACTTATATAGCGAGTAAACCTCGTGGTGACGAGCCCAGAGCGCTTTACACTTACACAATCATAATACAAACAAGGAAAGAGAACTAAATCCGAATAAATTCAAACATGGTCACACACACCCATTAAACACACAAAATAGTGCAAAAAGGATAGCCAAACACATACACCAAATTGAAGACGAAATTAACAACAACATTAATAACAACAACAACGACAACGACAACAACAACAACAACAACAACAACAACAACAACTAAAACAACAACAACAAGAGAGGAGCTACGCATCTCATGGCCCTACCTATATAAAATAATGAAAAAAGAGGTCAAGGCGACCATCTACCTAATGAGCAGAACGGCATCATTAACATTCTTCGTGACGCCTGGTCACTTTTTATCAAATCATTCTAAAAGGTTTCTTTATGCAACTCTTCACAGAATGCTGCTCTTAAGGTAATGTGATTCATTAAAGAATAGCCGGCAGTTCTGATACAACCCCTCATCAATGCCTCAATCACTCTTTCAGCGTTTCTTTAAAATACAAATACAAAAATGACGGGCGCAGTGGCGTAGTGGATAAGACGTCGGCCTCCTAATCGGAAGGTCGTGAGTTCAAATCCCGGCCGCGGCCACCTGGTGGGTTAGGGGTGGAGATTTTTTTCCGATCTCCCAGGTCAACTTATGTGCAGACCTGCTAGTGCCTTATTCCCCTTCGTGTGTGCACGCAAGCACAAGACCAAGTGCGCACGGAAAAGATCCTGTAATCCATGTCAGAGTTCGGTGGGTTATAGAAACACAAAAATACCCAGCATGCTGCCCCCGAAATCGGCGTATGGCTGCCTGAATAGCGGGGTGAAAAAGAGTCATAAACGTAAAAATCCACTCGTGCAAAAAAGATAAGTGAACATGGGAGGTTTCATGAACGAAGAAGAAGAAGAAGAAGAAGAAGAAGAAGAAGAAGAAGAAGAAGAAGAAGAAGAAGAAGAAGAAGAATCCGAAAATATCACAGCTATGATCTCACACAAAAAAAAGTTTACAAATGAAAGACATCAGAAACAAGTCGCGTGAAGCAAACTTGGAAGGGGTTTCCCGATCACTGTTTGCAAGGAATGCTCACATTGGTTGATTTATTTGTAGCCTGATCATTGTTGCAAGTAATGTTACCGTTGGGGAAAGTCCATTTGTATGGGTGAATGTATAGCATTGCTTTCGGTTGAGACACTGTTTGAGCGGACGAAATTCCCCAAAAGTTGAAAGTGGACGAAGTTCCCCCAGGCCACATATTTTCTGTAATTCTGAGTAAGATTTAGAGTAAACATATCATATGTATATATTTTTGGATTCAGGAGAAATTGAGGAATACGATGCATTCATTTTTAAATCTGTTAGTAAAAATTCGATTTTAATGACAACTTTAATGAGCTAACTAATTAACTAATTTTTAAGCTACAAAACTGAAATGCAATCCCATAGTCCGGACTTTGTCGAAGATTGCTTGACCAAAATGTCAATCAATTTGATTGAAAAATGAGGGCGTGACAGTGCGGCCTCAACTTTCACAAAAAAGCCGGATATGATCGTCATCAGAGATATTTATCGAAAAAATGAAGAAAATATCCGGGGATATCATACCCAGGAACTCTCATGTGAAATTTCAAGAAGATCGGTCCAGCAGTTTTCGGAATCGATGTATACATACACACACACCATTCTGATCTTCGATCATCGCTCAACGGCTATCGCCAGTTATCTCTCTGACCGGACGCTAAAGTCCTACGCGAATTTATCAAAACAAGAATACAAAGTTATCTCTCATATGTTGTTCACGAGCAGTGTTCGCGAGACGAAAATGATTGCAGATTGGCCGACTTCGACAGTGATCTCCGTTCTGTTCTTCACAGTTATGATAAAGACATCGTTCTAAGGTCAAAACAAGTCGAAATTTTGGGACTGCTGCCGGAAGGAGACCGTAATATATGGTTGCATCACTGTCAAAAAATCGTCTGCTCCAGCGAGCGCGGAAACCAAACGGTTGATTATCACGTGACACTTTTGCCATATTTAGAGTTGTTTGCACAGTAAATACAGCCGCGAAAAATAGCTCGCTTGAAACTGTCTTACATATCAATTCCTTTGTAATTTATTACACAACACCATGAAAAATCATTATCGACGAACGCGAATCTGCTTACATCCATAACACATTACGAAAAGATCTAAATATGTAAAAAAATCGATTTCCTCGCCAGACAAGGAAAACCAAGGCATCCTGTCAGGGATAGAATGAGCCGAACTCACTTTGATCTGAGTTCAGGATGACACACACACATACATATATACACACACATACATCACCACCCTCGTCTCGATTCCCCTTCTATGTTAAAACATTAAGTCAAAACTTGACTAAATATAAAAAAGGACAGAAAAAGGAAGGATTAGGAAACGCAAGTAGACGAACACACACAAGCACACACACACACACACACACACACACACACACACACACACACACACACACACACACACACACACACACACACACATAAAAACAGACACACGCACGCACGCACGTACACGCGCACGCATTCAAAAACACACAGACATACACACACACACACACACACACACACACACACACACACACACACACACACACACACACACACATACATACAAACAGACACACGCACGCACGCACGCACGCACGCACGTATACGCGCACGCATTCAAAAACACAGACATACACACACGCACACACACACACACACACACACACACACACACACACACACACACACGCGCGCGCGCACACACACACACGCACGCACACTCGCACTTGCAGACACACAGGCACAGCAAATAAAAGCAAAATTAATAGAAAAAGAAGAGAAATTAAGAAAGAACTCTCCATTCATTGCCACAGGCCTGTCAAAGCCTGTCAGTTAGCGACAAGAATCGCGAAAAAAACATCTAATTCAAGGTGTGCATTACTGTCAAGACTTTCGTCCCATAGTCTCCACATTTAGAAAACAAATTGAATCTACCCCGCCCTTCCCCCTCCGACAAGAAAAGAAAGAAATCAAGCAGACTAATGTAACCGAATGCACGAAGCTGAAGGACGACCATCGCCTTTGGAGGCAACGCCAGCCAAACAGGGTTGAGAATTTAGAACTCATTTAATAGCCCTATAAAACTCGCTATTGGTACTATGGGTTCCCAAGAGCATAAAATGTGACCCTCCACCACGAAATGAGTCGCATGTCACCTTTGCATGATTTTCATATTGTTACATTTTCATAAAGAGTTTTGTTATGCTCTAACCAGTGGTGAAACCCGTTTTAGAAAAGAGCGAAAACTGTTTGAGTTATAAGCCTGTGACTAAGGTGACCCTCACACTGTTACCAGACACTCTCCGGACTTATATCAAGCCTAGCGCAGAACCGCGCGAGGTGACATGCGACTCATTTCGTGGTGGAGGGTCACATATAACAGCAGCCAGACCCCATAAACAAACAGCTACTCCACATCTCACTGGTGTGCTGTCTTCAAATGTACCAAAAACGTCGAGCTACTATTATATAGCTCACGCATTCGCAGGGAAACAACTCCATTATTGCAGAGCAATTGCCTGTGACAAGAGGGACATGCATCGAGAAAAAAAATGTGTGAAGGCATTGTCTGGAAGAACTCACATGTAAAGTTTCACAAATAGATCTGTCCCGTCGTTTTCCTGGAATTGCTCTACACACTACACACACACACACACACACACACAGACACACACACACACACACACACACACACACACACACACACACACACCATGACCTCGTCTAGATTCCCAGTCTATATGAAAACACTTAATCAAAATTGACTAAAAGTAAAAAGAAACATAGAAATCATAAAAATGATTACAAGGAAAAAGCTACGTTTTCGCATTGACCTTCAAAGGTCTTTGAGACAAATAGACAAACTTCAGGCAAAAAGAGGACAGATCACACACACACACACACACACACACACACACACACACACACACACACACACACACACACACACACACACACACACACACACACACACACACACACACACACACACACACTTGCCTCGTTTCGATTCCAATGCATTCAGTCAAAGTTTGGCTAAATGTTAAGGAAGACACAGCAAACTTGTGTCAAACAAGTACACTAATGTAAGCATTGTGCAGATTATAACACACAGTGACACAAGGCATGAAACGTTTCCGCTGCCCAGACGTAAAGTGCCGGAATTTGCCGACATAGGCCGGAAGCTCAGCCCCGATCTTTCGTAATGTGTCGGCGTTTGTCGGAAAAGGGTGTGTTAGTCCGTGACAGCGTTTCCGGGTCGATATAATCCTGGTGAAAAAGAATGTCGTAAGCCCGTACAAACCCATGATTCGAAAACAAGAGGCGAAGCCTTCAAGGCTCACGTAAGAAATCGACAAACAGTAACACAAACTCAATCACTCCGTCACACATACACACACACACACACACACACACACACACACACACACACACATACACACACACACACACACACACACACACACACACACACACACAGTAAGCATAGGTGACACTGTGCAAGAAAGCGAGACACTAGATCTAGATCTGTCTGTCTGCATGTAGCCTACTTACAGGGACACGACTGCCAACTAGTCTCGGCCCGCTCAAAATAACAATGACCGAGACTTTCAGTAATTCCTTCGCGTGACGTCTAACCCTCTTACGTCATAATGTGACGTCTTCAAATGACGAAATGTTAAAGTTTCTACCACAGACATACAAACGCCCGCACATACGCACGCACAGACAGACAAAGTTACGATCGCATAGGCTACACTTACGTGACAGGGCCGGACCCAGGGGGGGGTTCCAGGGGTTCCGGAACCCCACCCCTGGAAAAAGCATGCACCTTGCTTTGACTTTTACTAGTTTTAGCACCAAAACAATGCTGCTCTTAACCCTCAAAACAAGGCCCAGAATGCACCAGATTGCACAGATTTTAACCGTTTTTCAAAAATTTTCCGGGGGAACATGCCCCCGGACCCCCCTAGTTCGCGCGCCTGCTTTGCAGGCGCGCGCTCAGTGTGGCTTCGCCACTTCGCTGATTTGCCCCCCCCCCCCCCCCCAAAGGAGGAACCCCCCCCCCCTTACAACTCATTTGGTCCGGCCCTGCGTGAGCCAATGAACGAATTTTTCTTTGTATAGTTTTGCGAAGGGTCGTATTTATCATTTGCTATTTTGCTTGATTTCTTTAATTTTGGATCGTTATTGTAAATCATTGACTGTTATAATTATATACTACTAGTCAGGAAATCGACAACCAGGGAGAGGTGTTGTTTCGGTGTCCAGCTTCTCATTGTTGCATTACCCCCCCAAAACTGCATCAAAATCCGTTTTTTGCTGCTTCTGACCGGACAAGAATGACACCTGGGTTGATCTGTGACGGTGGGCATGATTATGTATGTAAAAAGGACGGTGCCTTTAGCACAGGTACAGAGCTGTCTCATTCCATACATGCATTTCAGTCAATCGTGTCCACACGGATGATGAAACTTTATTTTACAATTTTTTGTTGTTGGTTTGTTTGCTTAACGCCCAGTCGACCACGAAGGGCCATATCAGGGCGGTGCTGCTTTGACATTTAACGTGCGCCACACACAAGACAGAAGTCGCAGCACAGGCTTCATGTCTCATCCAGTCACATTATTCTGACACCGGATCAACCAGTCCTAGCACTAACCCCATAATGCCAGACGCCAGGCGGATTATTTTACAAGGAAAGAGGTTTAAGGCTACGCCTTTTCTCACAACCTTTCCGTACATCTCACTCAAAACTCTAATCAGTAATAAACAAATTGCATGATGATATGCTTATTCAAACAAACCGTCCACCCCGTGTAAATAGTCTAAATGACCACAGAAAAAAGTAAAACTGAAGAAGTCCACGGAACACTCAAGGTTCAAAATGTCAATGTTCGTGATGCTATTGTTAATGTTCGTGATGCTATTGTTAATGTTCGTGATGCTATTGTTAATGTTCGTGATGCTATTGTTAATGCATTAAGATGTTGTGAAAGGGCTGAAGGAATCCATTCTGATTGAGATGACGGTGTACAGGGAAGGAGGGGACCTTGTACACACTTCAGCCAACCTTCAGTACGTAGGAGTTGTACACAGCAGCCAGCTCACTCTCTTTCGTCTCCTTCTCACACACCCTGCCAGAAAATCCGAAATAAAAAGTCGCTATTTAAAAAAAAAATCAGTTAATAAACAAAGTATCATCAGCAGTTTGTGGCTTTGCTTACAGAGCGCAAGTATCAGCAGCAGTTTGTGGCTTTGCTTACAGAGCGCTAGGTGGATGAAAGGGAGCGCACTCTGCAGGACTGAAGTATCAGCAGCAGTTTGTGGCTTTGCTTACAGAGCGCTAGGTGGATGAAAGGGAGCGCACTCTGCAGGACTGAAGTATCAGCAGCAGTTTGTGGCTTTGCTTACAGAGCGCTAGGTGGATGAAAGGGAGCGCACTCTGCAGGACTGAAGTATCAGCAGCAGTTTGTGGCTTTGCTTACAGAGCTCTAGGTGGATGAAAGGGAGCGCACTCTGCAGGACTGAAGTAGCAGCAGCAGTTTGTGGCTTTGCTTACAGAGCTGTAGGTGGATGAAAGGGAGCGCACTCTGCAGGACTGAAGTAGCAGCAGCAGTTTGTGGCTTTGCTTACAGAGCACTAGGTGGATGGAAGGGAGCGCACTCTGCAGGACTGAAGTAGCAGCAGCAGTTTGTGGCTTTGCTTACAGAGCGCTAGGTGGCTGAAAGGGAGCGCACTCTGCAGGACTGAAGTAGCAGCAGCAGTTTGTGGCTTTGCTTACAGAGTACTAGGTGGATGAAAGGGAGCGCACTCTGCAGGACTGAAGTATCAGCAGCAGTTTGTGGCTTTGCTTACAGAGCGCTAGGTGGATGAAAGGGAGCGCACTCTGCAGGACTGAAGTATCAGCAGCAGTTTGTGGCTTTGCTTACAGAGCGCTAGGTGGATGAAAGGGAGCGCACTCTGCAGGACTGAAGTAGCGGCAGCAGTTTGTGGCTTTGCTTACAGAGTACTAGGTGGATGAAAGGGAGCGCACTCTGCAGGACTGAAGTAGCAGCAGCAGTTTGTGGCTTTGCTTACAGAGCACTAGGTGGATTAAAGGGAGCGCACTCTGCAGGACTGAAGTATCAGCAGCAGTTTGTGGCTTTGCTTACAGAGCGCCAGGTGGATGAAAGGGAGCGCACTCTGCAGGACTGAAGTATCAGCAGCAGTTTGTGGCTTTGCTTACAGAGCACTAGGTGGATTAAAGGGAGCGCACTCTGCAGGACTGAAGTATCAGCAGCAGTTTGTGGCTTTGCTTACAGAGCGCTAGGTGGATGAAAGGGAGCGCACTCTGCAGGACTGAAGTAGCAGCAGCAGTTTGTGGCTTTGCTTACAGAGCACTAGGTGGATTAAAGGGAGCGCACTCTGCAGGACTGAAGTATCAGCAGCAGTTTGTGGCTTTGCTTACAGAGCGCTAGGTGGATGAAAGGGAGCGCACTCTGCAGGACTGAAGTATCAGCAGCAGTTTGTGGCTTTGCTTACAGAGCGCTAGGTGGATGAAAGGGAGCGCACTCTGCAGGACTGAAGTATCAGCAGCAGTTTGTGGCTTTACTTACAGAGCACTAGGTGGATGAAAGGGAGCACACTATGCAGGACTGAAGTAGCAGCAGCAGTTTGTGGCTTTGCTTACAGAGTACTAGGTGGATGAAAGGGAGCGCACTCTGCAGGACTGAAGTAGCAGCAGCAGTTTGTGGCTTTGCTTACAGAGCGCTAGGTGGATGAAAGGGAGCACACTATGCAGGACTGAAGTATCAGCAGCAGTTTGTGGCTTTGCTTACAGAGCACTAGGTGGATGAAAGGGAGCACACTATGCAGGACTGAAGTATCAGCAGCAGTTTGTGGCTTTGCTTACAGAGCACTAGGTGGATGAAAGGGAGCAAATCTGCAGGGGCTGAAGTATCAGTAGTACTTTTTTTTGGTTTTGCAACGAAAAAAATGTGTAAATCGCAAGGGGAGAATTGTTCAGTTAAAGGCTGCCATATTCGTAGCGTTCATTAATTAATTCATATTGTTTACATGTGCCAATAATGTTATAAAACTGTACCTAAGGGGA
Organism: Littorina saxatilis; assembly: GCF_037325665.1. Classification (NCBI taxonomy): domain Eukaryota; kingdom Metazoa; phylum Mollusca; class Gastropoda; order Littorinimorpha; family Littorinidae; genus Littorina; species Littorina saxatilis. The sequence goes on from NC_090255.1 coordinate 39,980,298, forward strand.
TATACTAACGATTGGCTGTAGCTTTCGAACACAGAAAAAATAATTTCAGTATTGCAAAGTGGTGTTGATAGTGTCGAATGTAAACAGAACAGTCTCAAACGCCATCTTTGGTTTACGAAACGTTACGAAGTGACGTCAACGGTCTAAAAATAGCCCAAGTCCTGGAGAACTGTTGCTAAACAATGCAATAAAGAATGAATTATTTCTCGTAATTGGTAAGGACTTCAAACCTAAAACTTTGCAGGAAGCTTAATTTATACATCCCCGCAACGATGGGAAAAGCCCTGGAAGTAATTAAACTAATTGAATAGGACTATGTCAGCCTTTAAAGGCCAAATTCTCCTCTTGTAAAGCATTAGTTTGTGAGCACAGATACCCCTAGTCATTTACATATACTACAAACATCACTTCGTTTGAACGCGTACCTCTACAGGACATCCTGTTGAGTATGATGTTTTTTAAACCACCAAGTAAGCGTTGAGCTACCAGTGGCTTTTTATCCTCAGACGGAATTCGAAGCTATAAAAATAGGACTTACGGAGCTCGGATGTTGATCAAGAAAGATGGCGATATGAAGACCAGCAGACCGGAAGCAACTAAAAGTTAGTATACACGAAGAAACCGGGTCATTCTGATTGCGTGAAGTCAATCAGTAACGTAGCGGTTGTGTAGTTCATTTGACCTAAATAGCTTTACAAACGATCTGCATAAAGTGTTGTTTAAGTAGGCTAAGAGGAGGGGGGGGGGGTTGCGAGTGGTGGTCCAGGGGGGCGGGGTCAAGGGGCAGAGCTGATGGGTAGGTCATATTCTGAGATTGGAAAATGGTCGCTCCTTGCATGAAACGGCATAAAATAAACAATAGTAAAAAATGTTTTAAATAAGTGAGGTACATGTTTAGGCTGGGGGGTGGGGGGGGGGGGTTGCGCAACCCCCATAACCCCCCCGGTAGTCCGGCCCTGTTAAGGTCATAGCAAGTGTGTTTCATCAGGTTAAATTGCTTTTTTTCTTGAAAAGCTACAGGCGTTTCAGTTACAAAACTCACGTGGGAAGGAAGGGTGCTTTAATAAATTGAGTAAAAGCAGCACAGTTTTGGAATAAGCTTTAAAAAAAATATATAGGCGAGGGTGAGCAAATTTTTTATTTAAAACTTTACAGAAATGTGCAGATGAGAGGAGGCGAAGATTGATTGCGAGACGAATAGCGCTGGCCGTAATTCCCAAATCTGTGTAATGCGACCACCGCTGCAGAAGATTGCCTTACACTTTTTTCATGCCATGGGCCTGTGACATTCGCATACCCTTCTTCTGCACACAGAGAACTGAACTCAACTGAAAGTTATTTAACAAGGGTTAAGATTAATGCTGGGCTATTTCTTACAATATGTCCTTGAGACCACAAAAAAACAAAAACTAGACTAAATGTAATGAAAGAGAGGGAGAGAGAGAGAGAGAGGGAGAGAGAGAGAGAGAGAGAGAGAGAGAGAGAGAGAGAGAGAGAGAGAGAGAGAGAGAGACACACACACACACAGAAAGGCAGAGCAGAGAAAGAGACAGAGAGATATATATAAATGGAAAGAGCGAGAGACAGATAAACAGACAAACAGACAGACAGACAGAGATGGAGATGATGATGATGATGATGATGATGATGATGATGATGATGATGATGATGATGATGATGATGATGATGATGATGATGATCACACACACACACACACACATGCACACACACACACACACACTCACAAGCACACACACACACACGCACGCACACACACACACACACACACACACACTCTTGCACACACACACACACACAGGTATTGTTTTTCTTCCTGTTCTACCCTCCATTCCCCTACCCCTCAGTCTTTCTCACACCCATTCAGAGTGTCAGAAGACGGCTACACGCAACCTGACAAAGATTCCAAGATAGTCGTAATGGGTCCCTGGTGACTCTCAGGTATTGCTAACTGACGGAAACCGTTACTCCCTTCCCTTACCCTGCAACACGCTACTAACCGTCACACCATAGACCTAGAAGATTGTCTCTGTCTCTCTCCGTCTTCCGCACTCTCTCTCTCTGTCTCTGTCTCTGTCTCTCTTTCACTCTCTGTCTCTCACCGTGTGTGTCTCTCTCTGTCTCTCTCTCTCTCTCGGCTCTCTCTCTGTCTCTCTCTCTGTCTCTCTCTCTGTCTCTCTCTCTGTCTCTCGGCTCTCTCTGTCTCTGTCTCTCTCTCGGCTCTCTCTCTGTCTCTCTCTCTGTCTCTCGGCTCTCTCTCTGTCTCTCTCTCTGTCTCTCGGCTCTCTCTCTGTCTCTCTCTGTCTGTCTCTCTCTCTCTGTCTGTCTCTCTCTCTCTCGGCTCTCTCTCTGTCTCTCTCTCTGTCTCTCTCTCTGTCTCTGGGCTCTCTCTCTGTCTCTCTCTCTGTCTCTCTCTCTCTCTCTCGGCTCTCTCTCTGTCTCTCTCTCTGTCTCTCTCTCTCTGTCTCTCTCTCTCTCTCTCGGCTCTCTCTCTGTCTCTCTCTCTGTTTCTCTCTCTCTCGGCTCTCTCTCTGTCTCTCACCGTGTGTCTCTCTCTCTGTTTCTCTCTCTCTCGGCTCTCTCTCTGTCTCTCTCTTTCTCTCCCCTTTTGCTATAAACAATATGAGTTTTCGCAAATAAACATTCTGATTCTGATTCTCTCTCGGCTCTCTCTCTGTCTCTCTCTCTGTCTCTCTCTCTCTCTGTCTCTCTCTCGGCTCTCTCTCTGTCTCTCTCTCTCTCTTTCACTCTCTCTTTCACTCTCTGTCTCTCACTGTGTGTGTGTCTCTCTCTGTCTCTCTCTGTCTCTCTCTCTGTCTCTCTCTCTCTCGTCTCTCTCTCTGTCTCTCTGTCTCTCTGTCTCTCTCTCTTTCTCTCTGTCTCTCACTGTGTGTGTGTCTCTCTCTGTCTGTCTCTCTCTCTCTCTCGGCTCTCTCTCTGTCTCTCTCTCTGTCTCTCTCTCTGTCTCTCTCTCTCTCTCTCTCTCTCTGTCTCTCTCTCTCTCTCTCGGCTCTCTCTCTCTCTCTCTCTCTGTCTCTTTCTCTGTCTCTCTCTCTGTCTCTCTCTTTGTCTCTCTCTCCGTCTCTCTCTCTGTCTCTCTCTCTCTCTCTCTCTCTCTCTCTCTCTCTCTCTCTCTCTCTCTCTTCCTCTGCCGGTCTCAATTTCGCCGGTCTGTCTGTCTGTCTGTCTGTCTGTGTCTGTCTGTCTATCTCTCTCTCTCTGTCTCTCTCTGTTTCTGTCTGGTCTGGGTCTGTCTGTCTCTCTCTGTCTCTCTCTGTCTGTCTGTCTGTCTGTCTGTCTGCCTGTCTCTCTCTGTCTCTCTCTGTCTGTCTGTCTGTCTGTCTGTCTGTCTCTCTCTGTCTCTCTCTGTTTTTCTCTGTCTGTCTGTCTGTCTGTCTCTCTCTGTTTTTCTCTGTCTGTCTGTCTGTCTGTCTCCATCTCTCTCATTCATTGTCTTTGTCTCTGTGTCTTTGTTTTACCATCTCACCCACCCCATGATCGAGTTTCACCGCTACTATTCAACGCTGAAAACTGTAAGCAGTTAGCATTATGTGACTTTGCTATTGGACTTGACAAGAAAAGCCGCACAGTCCTTTAACAAGGGTGATGCAAACATGCAGCGCGGCGACCCAACACGCCGGAGACAATGGACGTTGACCAAGTCAGCCATTGCCGGAAGTTCTCACCGCCGGCGTCAGATGCGAGCCGGAAATGAAGTAAAAGACGGAACGGAAAGGGAAGGAGAGGGCAAGGGGGACTCTGATGTCGCGGTCCTTCTTACCCTTCACTCTCGCCTTGCTGCGGGAAATCAGGCTTCCGCTGGGGTGTCGCCACCCTCTGTCGCCTTTCTCGCCCCCCTTCCCGTCATCCCCGGAGACAGAGGAAAAAGTTACCGCCCCTGTTTTGTAGGAGTGCTGCCCCTTTGCCGGCTTTTCCTGCTTTGTCTTTTTCTTTAAAGGTGCTTTTCCACTTGTGTAGATCATCTTGTCAACTAGCAGAGATCATATAGACCATAACCTGTAATATAGACCCATACTGATCATATAGACCACAACAGATCCTACTCAAGACAACATCACATAACATCGATCACCACAGATCAAACAGACAACCGGATCTGTCCATTTTTTTTCTCATGAAATAAGAACAACCTTCCAAATCATCACAAGCTAAAAATCTCCGGTCTAATTAAACATACCAACAAAGGGGGGTGGGGGTGTCATACATGAAACCAATCTCAGTGGTGTGTGTGTGTGTGTGTGTGTGTGTGTGTGTGTGTGTGTGTATGTGTGTGTGTGTGTGTCAGTGTGTGTGTGTGTGTCAGTGTGTGTGTGTGTGTGTGTGTGTTGTAGCCTTGTCCTGCAGGCTTCATTACACTGTTGTTAATTAATCCAATTAATCCTCTTCCTTATTTGAGTTGCTGGACGTCAACAAAGGTTCATAAAGGATGTCTTCACAACATAATGTTGCTGCCTGTTCACATTACGTCTTCTGCAATCACCGCTCCAGTCAGGCGAGATGAACATCTGCCCATGAAGGCTGACCTAGTGTGTGTGTGTGTGTGTGTGTGTGTGAGAGAGAGAGAGAGAGAGTGTGTGTATGTGTGTGTGTGTGTGTTAGAGAGAGAGAGAGTGTGTGTGTGTGTGTTTGTGTGTGTATGCGTGTGTGCGTGCGTGCGTGTGTGTGTGTTTATGTGTATGGGTGTGTTTGTGTGTGTATACGCGTGTGTATGGTTGTGTGTGTGTACGTGTGTGTGTGTGTGTGTGTGTGTGTGTGTGTGTGTGTGTGCATGAGAGTGTGTGTGTACACGTGCGTGTGTGTACACGTGCGCCGTGTGTGTGTGTGTGTGTGTGTGTGTGTGTATGCGCGTGTGTATGGTTGTGTGTGTGTACGTATGTGAGTGTGTGTGTGTGTATGAGAGTGTGTGTGTACACGTGCGTGTGTACACGTGCGTGTGTGTGTGTGTGTGTGTGTGTGTGTGTGTACACGTGCGTGTGTTTGTGTGTACACGTGCGAGTGTGTGTGTGTGTGTGTGTGTGTGTGTGTGTGTGTGCGGGTGTGTGTGTGTGTTTGTGACTGTGTTTGTGACTGTGGCTGGGCCTTTTCTTTCAATCTACCCTTTGGACGACAAGCACACAAAAACAAATAACCTACCAATTTACACTACAACAGAAGCTCTTTATAAGTTGAAATTCAAACATTAATATACACACTTTTAAGATGATGATGATGATGATGATGATGATGATGATGATGATGATGATGATGATGATGATGATGATGATGATGATGATGATGATGATGATGATGATGATGACGATGAAGAGGAGGATGATGATGATGATACAGTCATTTACACAAAAAAGTACAAAGTACATAAAAATACACATACGAGCAATTAAGGCACAACCGAGATGGAGAGAAAGAGGGAGAGAGATAGCGTGTTCAGAAACGTGTATCTTGACACACATTAAAACAAATGTACATTTGACATTTTAGAGGAAATCCTTCGCTGAATAGCTATCTGTCTTTTCATAACATAGACTGGGAATCGAGACGAGGGTGGTAGTGGTGGTGGTGGTGGTGTGTGTGTGAGAGAGAGAGTGCGTATAGAGCGATTCCGAGAAACTTCTTGACAAATTCTTCCAGATGATTTTTTCAGACCATTTTTATTCTTTTTTCGATACATTTCTTTGATGACGTCATATCCGGCTTTTAGTGAAAGTTGAGACAGCACTGTCATGCCCCCCCTTTTTTTGTTTTGTTGTTGTTGTTGTTGATTGAAAGTTTGGTCAAGTAATCTTCGAACAAGGCCGGACATGGGATTATATTTCAGCTTAGTAGCTTAAAAAAGAACTGATGAGTTTGGTAATTAAAATCTCAAACTTCTAATCAAAATTAAAATGTAGTATTCGCTCCAAAAATTATTTCATATTATTCTTAATCATTTCCGGAATCCAAAAATATATAGATATGCCATGTTAACTATGAAAGAGTGTTCACTGTTATAGAAAGTAGGTTAATTTGGTTCGTATGCTTCGCGGAGACGAGCTGGACCCGCATGAGTCTTTGGGTTAAGTCTAGCGAACCTGAGTACATGTCGTCTCGGCTGATATTTTTCTGTGTTGATCTTTTAGTTTCAGGCCGACCGATTGACTAAATGTTCTTATATCGCATCACGTGACTTGTTTTTCAATTTATTTCTGAATGTGCACGAACACGACAGGCACGTACATTCGTTGCATGGCCGACTTGAAGATTTAATCCACAAAACCCTCCCCAACCTCTCCTCTCGCTCTCACCACTGGAAAGATCGACCTAGGTCACACCTCAGCCCCCCACCCCACCCCCGAAAACACACACACACACACACACACACGCACGCACGCACGCATGAGCACACACACACACACACACACGCATACACACAGACACACAGACACACATAAACGCATACACATACACACACACGCATACACATACACACACACACTGACACACACACACACGCATACACACACACACACACACACACACACACACACACACACAACCACCATCACTGACCAACACCACCACAACCACCACCACCACCAACAACAACAACCACAACTATGCACAAGAAAATTGGTTGATTAAAATCAACATGGCCGAAGCAATGTTTTCATAAAAGAGGCGGTATTGTACGGGCACATGTTGAATTTGGGTTACATGTGTTGCAGACATGGCGATCTTAACAACGCTATGGTTGCAGAGTATTTGAAAGTTCGTAGGCATAAAAACATGCAAAGAAGAGTGATAGGTCCCTGTTGTGAATATAGTCAAGTGGATAAATTGATTACTTATGTTTCACACTAGTTTTGCTGTTACAGCAGTCCCTCTCATGAACGGACACCCTTGGGCCAGTGCAAACCTGTCCGTACATTGCAGGTGGCCGGTCACGGGAGAGCCCCCCCCCATCACACACACTCAGTCACACTGACGGACTGTGTGAGTCTTTGCTACTGGTGAACGAGCTCTACTTGTCCTAAAACAATAAGGTCAAACTACTACAACTTATAACTGAAAGGAAAAAAAACTGTCCTGTAAAAATGACGTTAAATCAACGGTGTCAGAAAAAGAGAGATAAAAGAAATCCTCAAATTCCTGAGGATACAGGCACCCCATGAAAGCAGCCACGAACAAACTCACAGAGGCACACATGCTTGTGCAGATACTTTGCAAAAATGTGAATTGAAAACCTGCATATGTGGTAATTTCTTTTTTTTGTGTGTGGCTTTAGTGAATACTTCAGGCAGTGACTTTTCCCTGTCCAGTTTTCTCTTTCCTCTCTCTTACCCCTCGCTTATCCACCCCCTACCCCCTTACCCTCCACTCCCTTTACCCAGCCCCGACAGCACAAATTTGTAATCTGCAAGGCAGAGTACACATTTTCTAAAAGGAAGACTACTCCTCTTCAATTATATCCAGAGATCTTCCAGCTGTTTCCACCATAAGCCAAGTGGTCGAGTCTTATACCCCCTTTCCACACAACCGTTCCAGGTCCCGTTTCCGTACCGACCAAGGAACGGTGCGGGCACGGTAGGGATCGGGACAGAACCGCAATCAACGTAACTGATCGTAAAGGCGAAGATCGGGAGGAATTTTTCTACGAGTACGAAGATTTGATTAATGACCTCAGGACGCGCAACTGACACTCACACCCTCTATCCAACAAGTGTCTGAAACTGTGTGTTGAGATAAGCAGTAGTATGGTGGTATCTCTGATGACTGGACCGAGAAAAAAGGGGAAGTCACTGTTTCGTTCACTTTCGTGTCTTCGTGTGAAATTGGAGACGGCCTGTAAATTAGCCTGTGGGCATAGGGAAGCTGGGTGTTGATAACTAATGATAACAGACTTGGAGGAACGAGTGGCTGTAGCACATAGCAGACATTCTTTCAAAACTGCGGCTTTAACGGAACTGCTTTGAACGGTAGGGTCGGTAGGGACGGTTGAGTTTGGGCTGCATGTTCACATTTTTAGCCGTTCATCTCCCGATCAGAATGAACGGTAATGGAACCTCAACCCATCGGTAACGGAACGCTTGGATCGTTAAAGGAACTTAAAACAACGGTAACGCAACGGTAGCGCTCTCACACACTGAGTTGTCATACCCGCATTCCACACATCCGTTCTAGGTCCCGTTCCCTTACCGACCAAGAACGGCTGCTTCTATGGTTAGACGCTGCTGAAAGATGCCAAAAAACGGCCGTTTGCGCAGCGTTCCATTGTTGTGGCAGCATTCCTTGGTTGGTACGGGAACGGGACAAAGAACGGTTGTGTGGAATGGGGGTATAACTTTTGACACCGACAAATTGAAGAATGAACAGATCTATGAGGTAACCGTCTCAATGGTCCAGGCTCAGGAAACAAAGAGTATATATGGCCTGGGGCGATTGTAGCTTCCCTTCTTCGTGTCCGATAGACAAGGACAATAAATAGTAGAGCATAGTGCAATTTCATGTTGGCATCTTCTCCACTGAAAGCTATAAGTACACGTGCACTCAAGTTAACATCTGCTTTGACCTGTGTGCCAGGAGTCGGATGAGAGAGAGAGAGAGAGAGAGAGAGAGAGAGAGAGAAGAGAGAGAGAGAGAGAGAGAGAGAGAGAGAGAGAGAGAGAGAGAAACCTGTAACTGATCTCGTGAGAACGGTAACAAAACGAGACATGTCACCTCTTCGAATGCATTCGGACATTCCAATAGATGACTGCTCCTGCGGCCATCAACAAGTTCGTTTATGTCGCCAAGCAGTGCGTGCAAGGCTGTGATCCGTCGTGGGGTACGGACCTGGCGACGTGCGGTGCGAGTGATACTGATGTGTTTGTAAGCAGTGGGGCGAGGTGATCCAGCGCTCTCCTGCACGAGTCGCGCTACTCACTTCACCGCAACGTCGCTTTGCTCTGCACACAGGAAACGATGAAGGAAGGCCAGCAATTCATTGCCAATAAAACGCTGCCAGCAACAAAATTTAAATCTCCGTTCCCACTGCCTCCAACCTCTCCCATCCCAACTTGTCGAATAACACCCTCATATAAATCTCTTTACCCTCCCCGATTCCTTTATCCCCCTCCCCCCCCCCCCCCCCCCTCCTATGGAATGACTCGCACGCACGCATGCAAAATCACATACACACACGCGCGTGCGCGCACGAACACTCACGCACGCATGCACCTATGCACGCTCGCACGCACACACACAAGCAAACAAGCACGCACGCACGCACGCACGCACGCACAAACACACACACACACACACACACACACACACACACACACACAAAATTATTTTGTCAAATAAAACCTTATCTTCGCGTGATCATCAACACGCCTCGATTGTTTTTGTCCTTTTGGAGATGGCGACTTGAATTTTGACAGCAGCTCTGCTTTTGAATGTCTTCTGGTGGTCTGTTGTTGTTCGTTTTCGCTCATCTCTGTTATGCGTGGTCTTTTGAGCATTTTCTTAACGCCACGATACGCCCAGCACCTTTGTGTTTGCAACATTTATTTGACAAGACAGGCACGAAAACAGAAGAATACCAAAACAAGAGGGAACAAGAAAAATGTTCATTCAAAATGAACAGGCGTCCATGTTATTTTGACAAAATGAATATTTTTGTTAAAGAAGCTGGCAAGCACACCCTTTCGAATATAGCGGAAGTAGTTTCGACCCTAAATGCTTAAGTACTTAGGCCTTAAACTTAAGTACGGGTTGATAGAATATTTTAATGTAAGCAGAGATGTCTCTGATATAAGTGCAGTTTATTTTCAAAGTTTGGAGTCGTAGATCATTCTTTTTTGATGCAATGTGACTAGCATGTATCGGTGAAATTTGTTGTTTAATTCTGCAAGCAAATGTGTGTGCTGTTATTGCATTATTTACAAAAAACGCACAGAAAAAACCACTATTTTCGACGACTCGCTGGCCGAGGATGATGCTTCTGTCCCACGGACATGCGTCCATTAGGGAGGGGGTTTGTAATGGACTGCGGAGCAGAGCGTGCAATATACGCTCTGCTACAGAGTTATCCCACGTGCGGTTAGATAGACGCTCATACATGTAAGTACAGTTTATTTTCTAGGTTTGGTATCGTAGATAATTTTTTTTGAATGCAATGTGAAAAACAGGTATTGATACAGTTTGTTGTATAATTTTGCAAGTGAATATTTGTTTATTGGCTGCATGTTTGACAAAAACGTTGTAAAATAAACACTTTTTCGTTGCTTTTATTGTTTGCTTTGATTGCAGCCAAACGACTTGCTCTACGGGGCTGAAAATAAAGTGGAAGACACTTTGAGATATAAGGAATTGGATAGGCCATCATACGAGAAGGTGTAGAAATCTGCATGCTGGCAGCTTTAAAGTGTTACAGCGACATCAGAAAGCTCTAAAAGCTTTGGTTTTTTTTTTAAATGCATGATTTTCATAGTTTGTCACTTTAGACAATTTTTGTAATAATTAATTTGATCGGAAAAAAATAGTGTAATATACAAATAAGAACATTTTTGAATCACATTTTTGCTATCCTTGATGAGAAGCGAGTTGAAATGTGCCTAAATAAAGTCACACCTTAACATTTTTTAGTTTTTGCCCACTAAGGCATTTGCAACATGAAATTTCAGTATTTTTTAAGTTTTTACCCCCCCAAAATGACATGTTTTAACAATTTGAAGTTTTTGTCTAAACATGAAATGACATTCTAAGATCTGAAAGCTTTTTTTTTTTTTTTAATGCAACGTCATGAATAATATTTTCAATTTTTTGCATTAAAGAAGCTGGCAAGCACACCCTTTCGAATATAGCGGAAGTAGATTCGACCCTAAATGCTTAAGTACTTAGGCCTTAAACTGAAGTACGTGTTGACAGAATATTTTAATATAAGTGCAGTTTATATTTCAAAGTTTGGAGTCGTAGATCATTCTTTTTGGATGCAAAATGACTAACATGTATCAGTGAAATTTGTTGTTTAATTCTGCAAGCAAATGTGTGTGCTGTTATTGCATTATTTGAAAAAAAACGCACAGAAAAAACACTATTTTTGACGACTCACTGCAGTTATCCCAGGTGCGGTTAGATAGACGCGCATACATGTAAGTACAGTTTATTTTCTAGGTTTGGTATCGTAGATAATTTTTTTGGAATGCAATGTGACAAACATGTATTGATACAGTTTGTTGTATAATTTTGCAAGTGAATATGTGTTTATTGGCTGCATGTTTCACTAAAACGCAGTAAAATAAAAACTTTTTCGTTGCTTTTGTTGTTTCCTTTGATTGCAGCCAAATGACTGAAAATTAAGTGGAAGACACTTTGAGATATAAGGAATCGGATAGGCCATGACACGAGAAGGTGTAGAAATCTGCTTGCAGACAGCTTTAACATGACATCACATATTGATATATTTTTTAAGTTTTTGCATATTACCCCATTTTTGAGGTCACGTTTTAACTTTGGTTAAGTGTTTGCCCACAACTGACATTAGATTACATTTAAACATTTTACATTATTTTTCTAGCACATGTTCATGTTAGTCTGCGCCATCCATTGATCACAGAACATCCACATAGGAAGAAAAGGTGTTTGACTACTGAAATAAAAATGTTTAGAGAAATGTAGAAAGAGGTGAACAAAATGCAAGATGATTTGGTATGGAATTTAGTTGTATACGTGAATGAGGTGTGAAACGTATGCAGACAGGAAGATGTTTATTTGCGATGAAAGAAAATAGATATAATAACTTCATACTGTAGTAAAAAAAAACAAAAAAAACCAACCAGTAATCAGCCAATCAATTTCAAATGTTCATTCAACAGTAACCATATACATTCGACAATGGTCCTCTGTAAATAAAAATTAAAAACAAATCTGCTTGGACAGAATTGTTGTTATTTTTGGGAATAAGAAAATATCAACTATCTTGAGATGCATCCTCTTGCACAAAAATAATGCAAGTTAAGGAGTTACGTCCATATGCGTAAAAAGTTAAGATGAATATATGGATCAACAATTACCTCCCCTACTTGCATTATATTTGGGCAAAGCTATAGGAATAGTGTAATGATATTTTAAAATAATTGTCACATTGCCTTAAACATTTGGATTTTGACATGGAGTATTTTACGTAATGTGTACATTTTAGACATGGCAACTGAAGGAAAAAAAAGTGGAGAAAAAAAACCTAACATTTTGTGGGACAAATTTTGTAAGTTGGGTGACGAAACCATGTAAACTTTTCCTTCACAACAGACAAAATTAAGAGGTTTTTCTTTTAACAAACACAAAGAAATATGTCTTTACCTTCGAACAAGCACAGAAAGTATGTGTTTTTGTTCATAAGACCATACATTTTGTTGTTGTGGAGATATGGATTCAACTGCAGAAAATGTGAAACTTTGCTAACAATTCCCATACCTGACATTTTAAAAGTCTAAAAAGTGCCTCCCACTAGCTTGTCACCAAATAAACAAAGTAGGTTGTAACAAAATTGCAGATTAATAAAAAAAATAGTTCAATCAATAGTATATGTCACACCTGACATTAAACTAGTAATTTCCATCACTATCCTTTTCAGGCATTAAAAATAGTTCAAAGCAGCTATAGCCCCACATGGAAGTAAGAGGCTCATTCACAAGCTAGTTAAAAGCTTTTCATTCTTTTTGTTTTTCTCAAAAGAAAGTTCATAGTATGACAACAGTATTCACAGCAGGCAGTTTTAAATCACGCAAGGGTCATTCTCAAGGTGTGTTCACGAAATACATTGTAATTTTAAACAGAGACAATATCAGTTCACGCTTGAAGATGATTTTACTGACCAAGTTTCTCCCCATATATTTCATAACCCTGCAGGTGAAAATGGGAATACCAGCACAGAATGACTGTCAGTGAACATTTAATACCAACACTTCAAACTACATCACTCATCATAAAACAGAAGCTGTGACTTGGATTTAAATGAAAATCAAAAAGTGGAAAAACTCATACTCTGATAATTGTTGTCCAAGTGTTTCAAACTACATCACTCATCATAAAACAGAAGCTGTGACTTGGATTTAAATAAAAATCAACACGCGGAAAAACTCATACTCTGATAATTGTTGTCTAAGTGTTTGTGTGGTTAAAAAAACAAACGTACCTGAACCTGAATAAAATCAGAGCAACCCATATGATCATTAAAATGTAACCATTCACTGGTCCATAGGTATACTCTTTTCAAAAAGGAGATGGGTATGGAAGAGGCAGTGCTTCTGTTACTGATTCAAAGTGCCAGACATCCCATCCTAGTGCTGTGAAATGGATATAAAGTATATATATATTCAATATTTCATGGAAGCTTACTAATATTTGCATGCAAACATACTGTGACAGTACTAATACAGTAAAAGCATTATTGAGGGTGAACAGCCTGCTTTACTTGGTTTCAGTGAGGAGTAACAATACTAACAATAACAATAACATGCCTAAGTTGTGAAATGTAAGTACTTAACCCCCCCCCCCCCCCCCACCGGACACTGGCAAAATTCCAGCAGAATGTCCCCCACCTTCGCTGACGATTATCCACAGTTTATACAGGAAGTGTGCAGGTAGGTTGTCTGCCTCTGTGTCGGTTTTACCTCCGCGGTGTAGACGAAAAACTTTTCCACTTCTGCCACAGGGCGAAAAGTCTCGTTTTGGCACTTTAACTTGGCATATAACATCAAACATCACGTTAATCAACTGAATTGTGTGGCATTATACCTATGCGATTCATGTCACATTAGAAAAACTGCCGTAACGCAATAAAATTCCTGAGATGTTAGTATTATGCATAACACGGTAAAACATCGAGTCAGTTTTGGTGTCTGCGTTTTGGACGTTTTCGCTGGGGTTACGGAGGGCTATTCACATCGTGTTAAACAAGTTGTCGCAGTGAGCAAAACACCAGATAACGTCTGGAATTATGACAAGTTATTGCAGTGACTTAAACTCGAAGTTAGCTGTTGGTTTTGATGTGTTTCACTGCGTTTTCGTCTTGCTTTTGTTTCATAATGTTGTTGCTGTTGTTGTTACTGTTGGGAGCTATACATCACATTTTTGTTCCCCCAAAAATTTATTCTTGATTAATATCAGGACGCAAACCATCCCCTTTACTTCACACACACACACACACACACACACACACACACACACACACACACACACACACACACACACACACACACAATCTACTCCTCAGTTTGCAGCGTGGCTTCGACAGCGAGTTTGCCCGTACCCAAGGGGAGTAACTCGAAATAACTCAGCGCGCGGTCTGCTTAAAAGGCCCTAATAGAAATCACCCGCTAGGTACACGCGCACTCAAGTTAACCTCTGCTTTGACCTGTGGCTGTGTGCCAAGAGAGAGCAGAACACACACGCCGTAGACCAGATAAATAGGTGCTTGATTTTGGTATTTTGATTTTACATAACATTAAACCTTTCTTGGGGTTCATGGTCATGGCAACAGCCATAATAATATTATATCATGTATAATATTACATTTCAGCATATGTGAATTACATGTCATCATAACAAACTGTCATACATTTTTATTCCTCATCATTCTGATTGATCACAACCAAACCTACTATCAGTGGACACATCCAAATGCAAGCGCCTGTTCTTGACAAATTGCCACAGTGACTGATCTAAAAATATAGGTCCTTTGCCGCCACGGACACTGTTTGGCCTGTAGGTAAAATGTACAATGTATTTTCTGATTTGTGCACAAAAGCTTTTTTTCTTTTTTTTAACATAACAATGTTTAATGTTACTGTTTGAAAGACCATGGTCACATTTGTAAAACAAATGTTAAATTAAAAAATAAATAACATTTTGGTTCATGATTTTTTCCTACACCTGTGCTAAAACTAAGAAGTAAAAATGTCGGTATATAAGTCACTCAAATACTTCAAAGTATGAATGGTTAGAGTTTGTTGCGGTTGACCCTGCACAGTTCGACCTACGATGTTTTTGTTGAACAATTTTGTCAACAACAAAAAAAAAAAAGTAAGGCCAGTAACTCAAGACGTAAATGTGGCAGTGTCCCATAGGCAACCGCAGAGTTATCCTGTCCATAGGCAAGCGCTTACTTGATCCCAATTACTAGGCGTCTCCGGACGCCTAGAACAAATTCAGGTGTGTGTGTGTGTGTGTGGGCGGAGGCGTCGCTCGCGCAGGAGGCAGCGTAAGATCCAGGGGCTATGTCCCTAGCAGGTAGCCAGGGCACAGAGCCCTCTGTAGCTGAAAGCTGGCGATGAAACATTTCTAGATTTTCATGGCCTGAAAAGGGAAACTGTAACATGTACATGTCATGTACAAAACGCTCTTGGAGACAATAATTTATTATAATATACAAAAATAAAGTAAAAGAACCGACACTTTTTAACAAACTTTATCACCATCACTCTTACCCACTCCGTCATCCTCCCTTTTTTATTTTTTTTATTTTTTAAATTTTTTTAGACCAACATATCACCTATTTCATGTCCCTAATAGGAAAAGTTTCTGTGAGGACGTTAGTGTTCCCCTTAGTGTTCCCCTTAGTGTTCCCCTTAGTACATGTCAGCTTGCACGATGATCTCTTACACAGGAAAGAGTTGTAAATAGCAGTCAAATTCCAAGACTAAAATGCAAAGTTGGTAAAGTAAAAGCATCAAAAGGCTGTGAATGCTGTGTGGGTCGAGGGGTCGGGGGGGGGCTCAGAGACACGATGATGATAAGTAGTGTTTAACGCCCTCACGGTAAATTATTAGAGGCATGTTCCCGTGTTTGACCCCGACCGGGCAGAGACCCCCAGGTGATTCTGACTTTGTGGAAATATCATAACAAAAGCAAGGCATTGTGGGGCTCTATTTTTCTCTTTTGTTTTTGTTTTTGTTTTTATTAGATTTGTATTGAAGAGGAAAAGTTTCAAATAAGAGGAAATGTACAAACACAACAGAGCAATGTCCTCGTAACTATGGAGTTTTGCCTGACAACACAATGTTATCCCCCAAATGTTTTAGATAAACATACCAAAACTGGGATAACTGAGGGTGTCATACATGAAGTCAGTCTGGTTACAATTTCTGTCTCTCCTTCCCTGCGTCCCACCCCCCCCCCCCCCCAACCCCCTCCAATGACCATGTCTCTGTCTGTCAGTCAGTCTGTCTGTCTGTCTGTCTGTTCTGTCTCATCATCATCATCTCTCACTCTCTCTATCTCTGCAATGTTTAGGCCCCCCCAAAAAATAGGTGTGGTTACGGTAACATAGCCAAACAAAATAGGGTAGGAAGGTAGGCAATCACTTTTTTTTTAACTTTTTTTTTCTAATGTGTACAAATTAAACCTACTTGACAGGGAAATAAGTGTGCGACTCGAGCGATTTCGCTTTCATTGCGTTTTCTGCACTCGTTTTCTTGTTTTTTTGGTGTTTTTTTGACAAATGTAATAAAAAGTTATAGGGTCGGGCCCTAAAAATAGGGTAGGTCGGGTTACCGTAACCACACCTATTTTTTTTTTTAGGCCTTATCAGAATTCTGTTTGTTTCACTCGGCGGGCAATGACCTTTTCGAGTCCATCGAACACAACATGGAATTCCCACAAAGCAAAATGTAATTGAAGACAGTTGACAGGTTTGCAAGACTTTTACAGATTACTTCTCTTTGTGAGACTTTTTCGATCTCCAATGACGTCACCACGGGCACAGATCGGCATGACCATATTTGAGACAAAGAGACTCTACAGACTTTGCCATGCTCAGCCACAATGACACATGACCCTTGCAGTTGCCTATGAACTCGAAAGCATCGATTTATGGGCCATGTCATTGCATAACTGGTAGATTGGAATTGTGGTATTTCTAAAGCTGTTGGTGTATTGTACGCCATGTTCATTAGCTTGCATTGATAAGTTTGCTTGTTATGCTTATTGTTATGACTTGTAAGCACACAGCGTGAAGCTTTTCAGCGAAAATGGAAATACCCGTCCGCGTGTCTGAGTGACTGCAAAAGCGGAGAAGGGGCTTTGTTTTTCCTGTTCTTCTGTTCTCTCGTGACGTGAAGGCTTGGTGAGACGGGCGCTGTGGCGGGGTGGTAAGACGTCGGCCTCTTAATCACGCCGTGGATGGTGGCACGCCTAGTTTTTTTCACCGCAGGAACAACACCCAATTCGTTCCCCCGCAAGACGAACAACATGGTAGGTGTCTCCAAATTAATGCCTTAAAATAGTAGATAACCAGACTTTCTAGTATTGAAGTTTATATCATACTGTTCGGTACTTTATTTTGCATTGGATCAGCTAGTTGTCTTACCATTTACACTCTCGTGTACTACATAAGAGAAGAAATGTCATCAAGACAAGTCAGAAATACTGTCTCCCACGTTAAAAATGATGAAATAACACAAAGCACGGTCAACAGAAGGGCTTAAATCTTTTTGCTGGTCAAAGTCAAACTACTTGTGGATACTGCTCTTCATTTTTAAGTTTAAGCTTACCTTAGTTTAGACTCACGATCGGTTCAAAGATCAACAGTAAAATTTGACGGGGTAAGATCCCCCGCAGCTTGGTCAAAAATGCGGGGGACCTTATCTGGTGTCTGCGGGGGACCTTACCCACTGAGAATCGAGTACCACAAAATAACGCTAGATTAGAGCAGCTTATCCACGATGCTGGTGCCCAAAAACGCGCATACAAGGCTGCAAGGTATCGAAGATTAAACTGTGAGTATTAAAATAGTGCTTTAAATGGTAGTTCTAGGTTAATTTGTACGAAATTGAGACCTCTCTGTATAATTTTCACGGACTTCGGCAGAAAATCGAACGCCACTGTTCACGAGTACACAACAAGACATAAATTACATATTATACATATAGCCTAGGCAATTCTGCTTTAGAATATCTATACTTAATAATGTGATTTGCCACAACGTACCTTCACAGGGCAATTCCTTTGCGAGATAACAATTTTGCTTCCGCGTGCGGGGGAACGAATTGGGTGTTGTTCCTGCGGTGGACAAAACTAGGCGTGCCACCATCCACGGCGTGTTAATCGGAAGGTCGAGGGTTCGAATCCCGGCCGCGGCCGCCTGGTTGGTTAAGTGTGGAGATTTTTTCGATCTCCAAGGTCAACTTATGTGCAGACCTGCTAGTGGCTTATCCCCCTTCGTGTGTACACGCAAGCACAAGACCAAGTGCGCACGGAAAAGATCCTGTAATCCATGTCAGGTGGGTTATAGAAACACAAAAATACCCAGCATGCTTCCTCCGAAAGCGGCGTATGGCTGCCTAAATGGCGGGGTAAAACCGGTCATACACGTGAGAGTTTCAGCCCACGAACGCAGAAGAAGAAGAAGAAGAAGAAGAAGAAGAAGAAGAAGAAGAAGAAGGCTTGGTACACACTGTCATATATCCCATTGGGCTGCTTCTTTGTTTCTGTTAGCTGAAGTATGTGTATACGCTGTGTATATTCCCTAGCAACCAGCGTATTATTACCAAGCCTCGCTCTCGCATATTTCTTACGTTTTGTGCAAACATTGCTATGAATCAGTTACAAACGCGACTCATCGCCTTCGCAATACTTACTTATTAGAGATACCGGGCGCAGTGGCGTGGTGGTAAGACGTCGGCCTCCTAATCGGAAGGTCGTGTGTTCGAATCCCGGTCGCTGCCGCCTGGTGGGTTAAAAGTGGAGATTTTTCCGATCTCCCAGGTCAACTTATGTGCAGACCTGCTCGTGACTTAACCCCCTTCGTGTGTACACGCAAGCACAAGACCAAGTGCGCACGGAAAAGATCCTGTAATCCATGTCAGAGTTCGGTGGGTTATAGAAACACGAAAATACCCAGCATGAGAGATGTTCAACGTGCGGGCTACTTCACCTGCCTTGACCTCACACCAATTCATTGTAAAGCGCTTAGAGAACGTCAAGCGCTCTATAAATCTCCCATATTATTATTATCATTATTATGTTCTGAATACATAAGTGACGAATTGCCATCTTAAAAATAGATGTACACCAATTCTGCAAGGACAACAATTTCACAAAATACCTGTTAGCCCGAGGCTCGGGAATACCCATAAATGATTCCCTGCTAATTATTTCAGCTATCCTGGACTCGGAAGTGTGTAACATAATTATGTATAGATATATATATAGAGAGAATACTACATGGTTTGCTGAAGTATTGCTTTTTTAAATATTGAACTGCGAGCGAAAGCGAGCTTTTCAATATTGGAAAAAGCAACGAGTGTAAATCTGGTACGACAAAGCAAGCCATGTATAGTATTCTGTTTATCCTATATACTGCCACATCCCTAAGTCGACGCGTACAAATTGAAGACGCTTCTAATGGAACCTCGATCTCTTTCAATGCCTCGTGTAAATCTTTGACGTCAAAGCAAATTACCGTCACTCTTGAAGCATTGCGTGACGTGTTTGTTCTAAAAATTTTCGGAGAAACATCAAGGGCAAAAGTGTTTCTATAATGACGTATTCATGCTTTGAAATGTAACTACACCCTAGACGAGCGAGAGCACGAAGACCAGATCAATTACAACACAGGCGGTACAGCGCACCCCTTCGTCATGAAGAAATATGTAATGGGCAGATGTTGTAATTTGTAAAATATATATATTTTGATTCCGAAAATCGCCAAGAACACAGTGAAACTATTTTTAAACCTGTCTATGTTTGAACCTGAAACTATTTTTGAACCTGCGACTTCACTTAGAGAGTAAACTTTGAACAAGTGAAAAGGTTATCACAAGCATTGTAAAAAGACAAGTTTACTTTAAAATAACATATATTCACGCACACTGAGTCAGACTAAACTAAGTATGCATCAATTTTTTTTGATTCGGTTCTACGAGAACAAGAGTTGAAGCACAACAAGCAACTAAAGAAACATCAAAATGAGAGAGAAAGTCAATGAAAGTATCACGTTTCACGTAAAGAAACATCAAAATGAGAGAGAAAGTCAATGAAAGTATCACGTTTCACGTAAAGAAACATCAAAATGAGAGAGAAAGTCAATGAAAGTATCAAGTTTCACGTAAAGAAACATCAAAATGAAAGAGAAAGTCAATGAAAGTATCACGTTTCACGTAAAGAAGGCTGTTTGAAATATCGTTTTGGAAAGCTTGAGAACTTTCTCTTCAGCAAGCTTCTATTTGATGAAGGTGGTCCACACACACATACTTTAGGATAATGGCTTTTTTTTGCGCTAGAAAGACGGGGCTAAGACTTCTAAAATGTACCTATCATTAGTTAAAAAGGCTAACACTTTTCTGGTTTGTGCGTCCGCAATTGTTTTGACATGTTCAAGTTACCAAAAGAGAGTCGATGTTGCGAATGAAATTGTTCTGAGTGCTCTAGCATCGTTAGTTTGACAGATGGGAAGGTTTTCACAATATCGGCTGTTTAACTTGTCTTGGGTATCTGTTTTCACAAATGTTGTAGTTTTGGAAACACATATGACGGATGTCTGGCATGATGATTATATACAATTCCGTGGCAACCACGTATCTGGTTCTACCCGCACGCTGTCTGAATGCAATACGAGCAGGCAACTCATTATTCATAGCAATTTTTGTTTGCTTGTTTTCGAAAATTGATATTTTCCAATTCAAGAGATTTAAAAATAAAATAAAATTGTGTTTTGCAAACTGAAACAAAGCAAGCACACACACACACACACACACACACACACACACACACACACACACACACACACACACACACACACACACACACTAACACACACACACTTACACACACACACACACACCTTTTTTGTGTGAAACGATCAAAAGAAAGGTCAGTGAGGCGTTTACTCCTCTAATTTAGATGGTAAGAGTCGAGGTTAAAAGGCTTTAAATTTACAGAGCTTAAATCTTTGTATTTTGATCGTCTTGTTCGAATGCCCGACCGCCAAAAAGACCATTACTGCCATTCGATTGACACTGCAGTGAATGTTTCGTTGTGTCTTTCTTTCTTCATTTGGTGTTTAACGCCGTTTTCAACCGTTCAAGGTTATATCGCGACGGGGAAAGGGGCTGGGGGGGGGGGGGGGGAAATGGGATAGAGCCACTTGTTAATTGTTTCTTGTTCACAAAAGCACTAATCAAAAAATTGCTCCAGGGGCTTGCAACGTAGTACAATATATGACCTTACTGGGAGAATGCAAGTTTCCAGTACAAAGGACTTAGCATTTCTTACATACTGCTTGACTAAAATCTTTACAAACATTGACTATATTCTATACAAGAATCACTTAACAAGGGTACAAGGAGAAACAGAATCCGTTAGTCGCCTCTTACGACATGCTGGGGAGCATCGGGTAAATTCTTCCCCCTAACCCGCGGGGGGTTTCGTTGTGTCAATGATTAAACTTACCAATAACTATATAACCTTTATTGTTTCTTTCATTCTTGATTTTGATTTTGCGGCGTTAGCAGTCTGGCTATCTCTTTTCGGATTTCAAAATATAGGGATATGATGAGGAGAGAGATTGGTATTTTGTTTCATATTCTATTTGCAAGTGCACTGCTGTTTTGTGGTGGCACCTTGCAAAAAGAAACGTTGTTGTCTTGAACAGCGTGGTTTTAAGATTAACATTTTGTTTGTCACTACACAAGCCTACACTCCTTCCACTAGTTTATCTCCTCTCCAAATATTCAAATCTGTGTGTAATAATGTACATACAAAATGAGACCCTTGATTCTCGTCCTCTTGAAGCTATGATTGGTTGTATGATTGGTTGTATGATTGGTTGTATGATTGGTTGTATGATTGGTTGTATGATTGGTTGTATGATTGGTTGTATGATTGGTTGTATGATTGGTTGTATCATTGGTTTTATCATTGGTTGTATGATTGGTTGTATGATTGGTTGTATCACTGGTTGTATCATTGGTTGTATCATTGGTTTTATCATTGGTTGTATCATTGGTTGTATGATTAGTTATATCATTGGTTGTATCAGTGATTGTATCACTGGTTGTATGATTGGCTGTATGATTGGCTGTATCATTGGTTGTATCATTGGTTGTATCATTGGTTGTATCATTGGTTGTATCAGTGATTGTATCACTGGTTGTATCATTGGCTGTATCATTGGCTGTATCATTGGTTGTATCATTGGTTGTATCACTGGTTGTATCACTGGTTGTATGATTGGTTGTATTATTGGTTATATCATTGGCTTTATCATTGGTTGTATCATTGGTTATATCATTGGTTGTATCATTGGCTGTATTATTGGTTGTATCATTGGTTGTATCATTGGCTCTATCATTGGTTGTATCATTGGTTGTATACCCTTCTCAGTGCATTGTCCATTTGTGGTGAGAGCACTGCACCTGGCATGTAAATTAACAGTTTCTTAATGCACAAAATGTCATTTTGTACATTTTTGAGAGGGAACTGCGTTATAGAAAAGTTGTTTAAAGTAGATCTGGTGTAAGAATTATTAATGATATATTTGTATTAAATGAAGAAATCTCAGTTAAAAAAAAGATCAAAGAAGAAGGATGCTCCCCGCCAAAAAAAAAAAAAAAAAAAAAAAAAAAAAAGGTAAAACAACTGAGACCTGTCAAAACAAAAAAAGAAGTTTCTCAATCATGCCAGCATTGAAGTCTATCCCCTTTTCTTCTTCTAGTGTGGGAACTTCTAAATCCTGCCGTCTTTTTGTGCCAAGACCATCTAAATCCTACAGTCTTTTTGTGCCAAAACTATCTAAATCCTACAGTCTTTTTGTGCCAAGACTATCTAAATCCTAGTCTTTTTGTGCCAAGACTATCTTAATCCTGCTGTCGTTTTGTGCCAAGACTATCTAAAACCTGCCGTCTTTGTATGCCAAGACTATCTAAAACCTGCCGTCGTTTTGTGCCAAGACTATCTAAATCCTGCAGTCTTTTTGTGCCAAGACTATCTAAATCCTGCCGTCTTTTTGTGCCAAGACTGTCCAAATCCTGCAGTTTTTTTGTTCCAAGACTATCTAAATCCTGCAGTCTTTTGTTCCAAGACTATTTAAATCCTGCAGTTTTTTGTGTGCCAAGACTATCTAAAAACCTGCCGTCTTTTTGTGCCAAGACTATCTAAATCCTGCTGTCTGTTTGCTCCAAGACTGTCTACATCCCGAGAAGCGGGAAAGTGCTGCCACTCTGTCAGCTATCTTGTGATTACCTGATGATAAGTGTTGTTTAACGCCCTCGCGGTAAAACCATCCGGGGCATGTTCCCACCTAAATCTCGCTGCTTGGGCAATCTGGCCTCCTTCATGGCCGACATAAAGTCTGTACACAGACGTGGCAGCAGCAAGGACACCCACTCAACTCACACGCAACCCCGTCCGCCGCCAATGGCGACATACAGCCACTGGTTACCGTCGCCTCGTCAACACTCGCGAAAGACAAAGCATAAAAGCTCTCCAGTCCGGGAGAAAAGAGGCGGAAAAGAACTGCGTGCCTTCCTTCCTCAGCGTGCGAAGAGCGCCAAACGAAGGGACACTACTGAGTGCTGGAAGAAGGAGGATTGGCGTGAGTGTGTGAGAGAGATACTTATAAACTTCACTTGTGTCGCCCTTTCCTGGACTTGCTTCTAACAGGTAAGTTTCGACCTGTTCAACTTCTTCTCACAGTGCTTTTCTGTTAACGGATTAACCTAGGGGTAAAACTCAATGCAGCGTCCCAATCTAACTCTCTCACTGAGTCAACAATCCGCCATTTAGCTTTGAAATACCCATTGGAGATAAAGTTTACGGAATAAATCAATTGAATTTCAAAGTCAGAATGATCGCTTTTCACCACTTTTCTTTTTTACTTCACTTTCATCCTACCGTCGCAGTTCTCTCCACATGCAAAGTTGGGTATCTTAAAAAAAGTACCTTGAATTTGGGACATATTGTTCTTGAATTTTACCAACCTATGTTTGAAACGTTTTTTCCCGTAACAATTAAAAATGTTTTTCCGTCAAATAAGATGATCATATAACCCGCTTAGCTTTTTACAGTGAGACAGCAGCCTCTCAGTGTCGCCCAAAAACCGAGAGCTCTCGTAACAGATCTGAAATCGGCGAAACTCATGGCTGTAAACTAAGATATCAAGCAGCCGCCAAAACTCTTGGTTTTCATAGGCTTGAGTTAAAGGCACAGTACGCCTCCCGTAACCATCACAGATACGTTCAGGCTTTTACACACAGTACAAACACCCTTTCATTTAAACACTCACCGCTTGAGAACATCTTAGGTGCCCTCCGTAAAGAGCGAGCAATTTTCAAAGAATTTATTTTTGCGTGGTTTACCCCTGAGCCATCGTGAACCCGTGTGATCCAGTTTCCTTTTTTTTCTCACAATGTAGTCGTCAGTTTGTGATTTTCAATGCGACTCGCTGTAAGCTTATCTGCAATAGCACGTTATTATGTACCTCTGAATCTAAACACACCAAACGGCTGTGATTCACACGAACTCTAGCGATGGCTTTTGACTGTTCAGAGGAACTGGCGATAGGCATTACTGTCGTCTGCTACTAGAACCACGACCTTGTGTGACCCTGCTTCCGGACTTTTCTTTTTTCAAACTGTCAAAACTTCGAATTGTACTGATCTTGTCTTGATGAAAAAAGAATTCTTTTATGATTTAAGAATGTTTTGAGTAACAAGCTTTCAATTTATTATTTAGATTTTAAAAGTTAGGTCTAGCGCCAAAACGCACCGTCCGATTTTGTTATCAGACAATCCGCAAAATTAATTCTTTGAAAATTCCTCGCTCTTTACGTAGGGCACCTAGGATGTTCAAAAGCGGTGAGTGTGTAAATGAAAGGGTGCTTGTACTGTGTGTAAAAGCCGGACAGTATGATGTGATGGTTTAAGGGAGGCGCACTGTGCCTTTAAACGACTATCAGTCTTTATTTACTAAATAGCAAGATCTACATGTGGCACTTTTCAGCACGTGTAGGGGAACGTGTACGTGTAACGTCATCAAATCTAGTTTTTACGTCACGAGTTAGCCAAGATCGGTAGTCTTGGTGGGAGAAAAACAACGTATGATTTGGATCATTGGAGAGAAAAAAGTGAGTCACGGGTGACGCAATATACGTACGTACGCGTACAGGTCTTTGCTACACGTTCGATCATCTAGAACACTGTAGTAAATTGTTTTTAAAGATATGCGAAAACGATTGATGTCTTGTGTGTTCACAAAAATAGATTACCCGACTCCCAGGCTGCTATTCGGAAGCAACAATTCTAAAGTAGAAAGATTTGTGGAAATCACTTACTGTTAACAAAAAAGAAGAAAGATCCATAATAATTAAAAAATGTGAAGAAAAACTTGAAACCTATTGGTTTCACAATAACACGGGAACGCACAAGAACAAGTTTCACAAAAGTGTTGGTCTTTCTCTTCTGTTCGGTAACCAGACAACAGTCATCCACACCTACCTTGTTAAAAGTAGTTGTTTTTTCGTTGTTATTCAGACTGAAACTAGAATTTTTAATAGCAAATTTTCTTCTACTTAATTTTTTTAAACTTATTTTTTATTTATTTATCTATTTCTTTATGTAGTTATTTATCAATATCTTTCTTTCTTTTTGTTCTTTCTATCTTCTTTCTTTTCTTTCTGTCTTTTTTCTTTCTTTCTTTATTTCTTTCATTTTTCAAAAATGTATTTATTTATTATAACACATGCAGTCAGGTGTGTGCGTGCGTGCGTGCGTACGTGTGTGTGCGCGTGTGCGTGCGTGCGTGCGTGCGTGTGCGTGCGTGCGAGCGTGTGTGCGTGTGTGTGTGTGTGCTTGTTTTTGGGGAATAATAACTGTTTTTCCTGTAATGAATGTTTAGCGGACGTCGAACACCAACCCGAAAATCGTTACAAACTGCCCATGTAATCGCTAAATCAATGCAGGCGATGTTTCGTTTCACTATCATCAGTGGAAACTCAGATCTTCTTCTTCTGCGTTCGTGGGCTGAAACTCCCACGTACACTCGTGTTTTTGCACGAATGGAATTGTATGACCGTTTTTACCCCGCCATTAAGGTAGCCATGCGCCCCTTTCGGAGGAAGCATGCTGGGTATTTTCGTGTTTCTATAACCCACCGAACTCTGACATGGATTACAGGATCTTTTCCGTGCGCACTTGGTCTTGTGCTTGCGTGTACACACGAAGGGGGATAAGCCACTAGCAGGTCTGCACATAAGTTGACCTGGGAGATCGGAAAAATCTCCACACTTAACCCACCTGGCGGCCGCGGCCTGGATTCGAACCCTTGACCATCCGATTAAGAGGCCGACGTCTTACCACCTCGCCACAGCGCCCGTGGAAACTCTCAGATCGACAGCTGTGGGAATGACAAACATGTAGACATTCATGACTCCCCCGAAAGCGGCGTATGGCTGCCTGAATGGCGGGGTGTACCCTCGGTAATAGAAGCCGAGGGAGTTTCAGCCCGCGAACGAAGAAGAAGACAAATTCATTTATTTATTTATTTATTTATTTTTTTTTTTTTTTTTCATTTTCATTACTTTATTGTCCCATCGCTGGGAAATTCGGGTCGCTTCCTCCCAGTGGAAAGCTAGCAGCAACGGAGTCGCGCTACCCAGGTGTGTGCGTGTTTAGGTGTATTCAGCCACCTGCACTTATGGCAGAATGACCAAGGTCTTTTACGTGCCATTGTGATGACACGGGGGTGGGACATGGCTTCCGTCTCTGGGTCTGCACCTAAAGTTGACCCGTGTCCGTCCCGGCCCGAATTCGAACCTGGGATCTTTCGATCACAAGTCCAGTGCTCTACCAACTGAGCTACCGGGCCCCTGAAGTATCATTAGTTTAGCCCTTCTCTCTATCATACGCTTCTCCATACGCCGCTTTCAATTCTTTCAATTTTCACGATGTCCTTTCAACGATGCTGGTTTCATTTGGGGGTCCATTTGTTTCTTAATCTTTTTTAAATTCAAAATTAAACTGACTTATTGAATGCTGGTTGTGATTTAAGTTCAGATATACAATGCAACCAATATAAGAAGTTTTATTGATGTTGAAATGTATGACGATGGATATGCCCCAAATAGAGCTGCCAAGTTTTTTTTAACAAATAAACGGTCGACGGAATTGAAGAAGTTCTAGTTTCAAATCTTAAATGTTTTCTGTCACGGCCGTTATGGTTCTCAGATTGATAAAAATGTCATTGTTGGACTCTTAAAACTTAATCACGCCTATAGGCAGATGTCGTGCAGACGTGACAAAAAGTCAGGTTGACCTTTGTTAACATTCAAGGTCATTGCAGGATCGAGTTTGGGTGAACAAAATGGTAAATAGTCAGCTTCTAAAAATATTTTAGAGCTAGATTTTTGAAAGTTCATACATTAATTGCATTAAAGATCTCTGTTACTCGCAGTTTTCAAAGCAAGAACTAAATTCTAACAACAAAAGTTTGTAAAATTTGTTCCTACAAAAGCCAACTGTGTGTGTGTGTGTGTGTGTGTGTGTGTGCGTGCGTGCGTGCGTGCGTGTGTGTGTGTGTGTGTGTGTGTGTGTGTGTGTGTGTGTGTGTCTGTGTGTGTGTGTGTGTTTGGATTCAAAGGTAAGCCTATACCGAATTACTAAACGCCTAGCATTCCGCAGTGAGTGAATGTTTTTTTTTCTTTTTTCTCCATCAGAACGGATAATGACTCTCTAACATGCGGGGGCACATAACATATATGCCAGTTAATTCTGCGGCTGGGGAGCTAACGGTTTTGACGAAGCGCTCTAAACAAAACAAACAAACAAACAAAAAAATAAAAATAAAAATAAAAATAAACACGAAACACACACAAATTCACACAAAAACAGGACCTGAGCCATATAGATTGCAAGTTTTTCTTTAAAATCCGCAGAATAATAGCCACATTTCCAGTCAGCTTTGGCGTTTTTACATGTATTATTTTATTTGTGTGGGTGTTCACAGTAATGGTGCAGCCGCCCGGATTCTGCATTGGAAGTTGTTGCGCCAGTGACCCTTTTTCAATTAAATTAAAAGTAATGCAATCACGTGATAAACCAAAGTGGAACACTATGTCCCATGTTGGTCGCGGGTAGTCTGCTTTCACACTATCTTAACCGAATTGTGTAGATCTCTTTAGGCCCGATCGAACGAGCGGAAGAGCATCCAGACAGCTTTCGACGCGACAAAATTCAGTTTGTGAACCTTGTTTCGTGCTGTTCCTCGTCAGCATCATTTATCTCAGGAAATTAGAGTCGAATGAGACCCGCACCGCACAACTAATTGCTAAAGCACCAGAATTAAATCTAATGCAATAACTACTGGAGCACATTCTCAGACAAACAAAGCCAAAACTTTTGAAAGAGCAATTGTTAATAAAAAGTTACGTCGGACTTATCTAAAGAAAAAGAAAACGTTCTCTTTGTTTAAACAATGTTTTATTAAATCAAACATGATACAATAATACAACGATAAACCAAAGGGACACGAACTCAAGCGAACGCTTATATTACGCGCCCTACGTAGTTGGAAAATAACACAAATATGATGTCGGACACAACATTACTTATCAACTGTGGAACTATCTAGATCAAAATCATAGTTAAAGCAAACCAGATATATTAAGATAAAGCTAGCAGGAGGAAGAGGGCGGGGGTAGAGGGGGAGGAAAGAACGGTAGATACATATGAAAAGATGAAGGTGGTTAGCGCATGCAAGCAAAGAATATGTATATGTAGTATATTATAAACTGTACTTGCTCAAGAAGAGGCAATGGCAATGGGTATGAGAAAAATCATGCAAATGCAAATACCCGTCGCAACGTGTTAAATGAATACTCCCCAAAGAACGCAGTATCTATAACCTCACATGTGGAACGTTCTACCAAAAAATCAAAACGACAAAATAAATAACCTGGATCGATCGTGTGTAAGAATGGCAAGAAATCATTTATCAAGATTTTGATTCAGTAAAAACGCAGACGCAATAGGTTCGGTAGAACGCAGATCGTTAGTTAGCTGTTGCTTTTCGGGTCCAGCGGACCATAATAGGCCAAATCAGGACTCCACAAGTTAATCATTACATATTTTTAGATTAAAACAATTCTAATACATAAAAAACGCCGATCGTGAGGATTGTTGTTAGAAACAGATATATAAGCGGCTTACAGAACCGATCTTGTTCGATGCCAGAAGGAAGTGATCTTTTAATTTAGGCCGACAGTCACGATCACAAGCTTAATTTGATTGTAAAATTGATAGGGCGAAGTCCACTTCGCGAAGTCTATTTCAAGAATCTGGATTTGTTTTTACATTTTGTCCAGTTTTGACTAAATGTTTTAACATAGACGGGGAATCGAGACGAGGGTGGTGGTGTACACGTATGTATCTCTGTGTGTGTGTGTGTGTCTGTGTGTGTGTGTGTGTGTGTGTGTGTGTGTGTGAGTGTGCGTGTGTGTGTGTGTGTGTGTGTGTGTGTAGAGCGATTCAGAGACCGATCTTCATGAAATTTCACATGAAAGTTCGTGGGTATGATATCCCCAGACATGTTTTTCATTTTTTCGATAAATGTCTTTGATGACGTCATATCCGGATTTTTGTGAAAGTTGAGGCAGCACTGTCACGCCCTCTTTTTTTCCACCAAATTGGTTGAAATTTTGGTCAAGTAATCTTCAACAAAACCCGGACTTTAGTATTGCATTTCAGCTTGGAGGCTTAAAAAGTAGTTAATTAATTTGCTCATTAAAGTTGTCATTAGAATCAAATTGTCACTAACAGATTTAAAAATGATTGCATCGTATTTCTCAATATCTCCTGAATTCCAAAATGTATACATATGTCATGTTTACTCTATAGCTGTGCTCAGAATGACAGAAAATAGGTTAAATAGGCCTAAGTACTGCGTTTGCACGCTACGCGGAGACAAGCGTGACCCGTCTCGGTCTTTGGCTGTGGTTAGTCGAGACTATCTTAAATTATAGTCTCGGCGATGACTGTTTGTTGGTGTTAATCTTTTACTCTGATGCCGACAACTTGACTAAATGTGTTTATATCGCTGAGTCACGCGACTTGTTTGTTACTGTGGTGACACTGACATTCAGAATCTTGCGGTGGTTCGGGCTTTTCGGGCTGTTTCAGGCTTGTGTTAAGGCCACTACGAAAGAGTCATCTAGGCTCTCATTGCGACAATTATAATACATATGTTTATGCTTTTAGCGTATTACTTTTGACGAACATATTCAGACGTTTCCCGTGATCTCTATAACGAACTAACACAGACTGACTCAGACTTTTGATAGTTTAACTCATTTGTCGTCTGATTTGCCATCACAACCACACACCCCCCACCCCAACCCTCCCCCCCCCCCACCCCCAGCATGAGACGTCCATCTTGAGATGGCCAGAGATATCTTCACAGTTTGCCCCTGGGAGACATTGGTTTACTGGTGTATTCAAGACCCCTTAACCTTCTCCATTCGGTTACAAAAAAAAAATCCGTTTCAAAGCCTCCAGACAAATGGGACATGCAGTTCGATTAACCATGGAAGCCTCGAGCACAAACAAACAAAAAACAAAAAAAGAGGAGGACGAAGAACAAGAACAAGAACAGGAAGAAGGAGGATAGAAGCAACTAAACCATTCTATTCTTAGGAGTTACTAGTGATTTTAAACCCCAGGTCAGATTAAATTCAAATTATGTGCATAGGTTCCTTCAAGCAATATGCAGACATCCCTGGAAAGAAAATGGTAGGTTACATTATAAACTTATTTTAATGATTTTTATCTGGGATTATTCGAATATGATTTTCTCTGAAACACTATGATTTGAAATGTGATCGTCATGGACATTTTTGGCTTTGCGTATGAATGGTGGTAAAAATGTTAAGTTATCCATTTTTTGGCTGTTTCTAAAAGGCAATCTCAGGCAGGCATGATTGCTAGATAAAGGCTGTGTCAGTCTGAAAAGGGTTAACTGACGACTACAGTCTGAAACAAGTCGCGTAAGGCGAAAATACAATATTTAGTCAAGTAGCTGTCGAACTCACAGAATGAAACTGAACGCAATGCCATTTTTCAGCAAGACCGTATACTCGTAGCATCGTCAGTCCACCGCTCATGGCAAAGGCAGTGAAATTGACAAGAAGAGCGGGGTAGTAGTTGCGCTAAGAAGGATAGCACGCTTTTCTGTACCTCTCTTTGTTTTAACTTTCTGAGCGTGTTTTTAATCCAAACATATCATATCTATATGTTTTTGGAATCAGGAACCGACAAGGAATAAGATGAAAGTGTTTTTAAATTGATTTGGACAATTTAATTTTCATAATAATTTTTATATATTTAATTTTCAGAGCTTGTTTGTAATCCGAATATAACATATTTATATGTTTTTGGAATCAGCAAATGATGGAGAATAAGATAAACGTAAATTTGGATCGTTTTATAAATTTTTATTTTTTTTTACAATTTTCAGATTTTTAATGACCAAAGTCATTAATTAATTTTTAAGCCACCAAGCTGAAATGCAATACCGAAGCCCGGGCTTCGTCGAAGATTACTTGACCAAAATTTCAACCAATTTGGGTTGAAAAATGAGGGCGTGACAGTGCCGCCTCAACTTTCACGAAAAGCCGGATATGACGTCATCAAAGACATTTATCAAAAAAATGAAAAAAACGTTCGGGGATTTCATACCCAGGAACTCTCATGTCAAATTTCATAAAGATCGGTCCAGTAGTTTAGTCTGAATCGCTCTACACACACACACAGACACACACACATACACCACGACCCTCGTCTCGATTCCCCCCTCTATGTTAAAACATTTAGTCAAAACTTGACTAAATGTAACAAGTCGCGTAAGGCGAAAATACAACATTTAGTCAAGTAGCTGTCGAACTCACAGAATGAAACTGAACGCAATGCCATTTTTCAGCAAGACCGTATACTCGTAGCATCGTCAGTCCACCGCTCATGGCAAAGGCAGTGAAATTGACAAGAAGAGCGGGGTAGTAGTTGCGCTAAGAAGGATAGCACGCTTTTCTGTACCTCTCTTTGTTTTAACTTTCTGAGCGTGTTTTTAATCCAAACATATCATATCTATATGTTTTTGGAATCAGGAACCGACAAGGAATAAGATGAAAGTGTTTTTAAATTGATTTGGACAATTTAATTTTGATAATAATTTTTATATATTTAATTTTCAGAGCTTGTTTTTAATCCGAATATAACATATTTATATGTTTTTGGAATCAGCAAATGATGGAGAATAAGATAAACGTAAATTTGGATCGTTTTATAAATTTTTATTTTTTTTTACAATTTTCAGATTTTTAATGACCAAAGTCATTAATTAATTTTTAAGCCACCAAGCTGAAATGCAATACCGAACCCCGGGCTTCGTCGAAGATTACTTGACCAAAATTTCAACCAATTTGGGTGAAAAATGAGGGCGTGACAGTGCCGCCTCAACTTTCACGAAAAGCCGGATATGACGTCATCAAAGACATTTATCAAAAAAATGAAAAAAATGTTCGGGGATTTCATACCCAGGAACTCTCATGTCAAATTTCATAAAGATCGGTCCAGTAGTTTAGTCTGAATCGCTCTACACACACACACACACACACGCACGCACACACATACGCACATACACCACGACCCTCGTTTCGATTCCCCCTCGATGTTAAAATATTTAGTCAAAACTTGACTAAATATAAAAAAGAGGAGGACGAAGAACAAGAACAAGAACAGGAAGAAGGAGGATAGAAGCAACTAAACCATTCTATTCTTAGGAGTTACTAGTGATTTTAAACCCCAGGTCAGATTAAATTCAAATTATGTGCATAGGTTCCTTCAAGCAATATGCAGACATCCCTGGAAAGAAAATGGTAGGTTACATTATAAACTTATTTTAATGATTTTTATCTGGGATTATTCGAATATGATTTTCTCTGAAACACTATGATTTGAAATGTGATCGTCATGGACATTTTTGGCTTTGCGTATGATAGGTAATACATTTTCTTGTGAAGATAAAGGAATCGAAAGTATCAATATATCACAATATGTTACTTACAAAAATGTATGTGGAATATTATCCAGGATTTTCGAAGTCGTACAAGAATAAATCATCATTGAATTGGTGGTAAAAGTGTTACGTTATGACACAATAACCCCGGGTCAAATCATTACCCAACACAGATAAGTTCATTATAATTATTATACAGTATCAAAACCACAAAAGAAAATAGGATGCTACCATACTGATTGCTCAACATTTACCCCCGTTTCCATCCAACCGCCATGTCCTGACTGATAAACATGAACAAATCATTAGCTTCTAATTGAGTGGTACATTTGAAATTGCGTTGTCATGTTGTTGTCAGGATTTGATCCCAATGCTTATTGTGGAATTATCTAGATTTTATTTGGAGTTTTATGCTTCTTTGCCAACAGCGGTTCACGTATGCAGTACACCTGGTAAAAATAGTATTTTATGTGAAGTGGACAAGATGTGAACACGGTATAATGTAGAGTGTGTGTGTGTGTGTGTGTGTGTGTGTGTGTGTGTGTGTGTGTGTGTGTGTGTGTGTGTGTGTGTGTGTGTGTGTGTGTGTGTGTGTGTAAGTGAGTGTGTGTATGCAGTTCTGTTAGCACTCTGTTTGGTTGTTGTGTTTGAATGTACTATGCATTAAATGAACTCAAACCAAGATATATTCCTGTGTAATGCACGTGGTTGAAATAAAATCTTATGTCAGATTGAGATAAGAAAAATATGGGAGTCACCTTATCGGTTTAACATGTTTTCTGTGTTCCAGTTGTGTGCAAAATAAGCCCCTGGAAGAGCAAACGAGGAACTAAAACCAGGGCTCCCCACTGACGCCCGTCCAACAGGGTCCCGGGACCCCCACTTTTAATGTTCAGAGGGTCCATGGACCCCCACTTTTAATGTTTAGAGGGTCCCGGGACCCCCACTTTTAATGTTTAGAGGGTCCATGGACCCCCACTTTTAATGTTTAGAGGGTCCCGGGACCCCCACTTTTAATGTTTAGAGGGTCCATGGACCTCATAAGCGGAGTTTTATAGGGTCCCATCTGCACAGTCTAGTTCCGCCTCCTCTCCGAAGGCGTTCCCGCGTGAAAGTGGCATAATAATTGTATTTTGACTTAACTGACGACTACAGTCTGAAAAGAGCACGACACCGGAAATTTAGTGCGTCCCTGGACCCGCTCTTTGTAGGTTTAGTGCGTCCCGGGACCCCCTCCACGCATTTCCAGTACGTGATTTCGGCTTCTAGTGCGTATAGGACGCAGGGACGCGCGATGTGGGGAGCCCTGCTGAAACATCAGTATTCACAGTGTTATATCAAGTTACAAATACAGTCTGAGTAAAAAGTAACTATATATTAGTTAAAAAGTACGAATGCAGGACGTTCAAATTGGTTTCAGTACACTTTACAAGAGACTTGTTCATTATTAAGTACACGAACTATATTGTTTTGAAAAAAATCTTTTTTTCCGGCACGTTCGGGGAAAATAATTGAGTAAATTTCTGGTATTTGCAAAAAACTGAAAAAAGAAAAAAAAAGGTAAGTGAAGTAACACCTTGTAAAAATGAAGCAAATGACGTCAAAACAGGGGAAGTAACTTGAATTCATTAGTAAGCCCTTAATATTGTCGCAGGCCATTGCAATTTACTTCAGAACTGATAGCAGTAAAGATCTATAGGAGCCTTGAAATAAAGATTATGACCGAAAAAACTTGTTTCGGTGACGAAAGCATGGTAATTTCTAGCTCTTTTAACAATTACCTATTGTTCCGTCACCTTGGTATTGTATCATCGTGACTGTTTTTTTTACATTTAGTCAAGTTTTGATTTTTTCTGCCGCCGATACCCAACACGTTTACATTTCTTTGTTTTCTGTATCATTTGTACATTCAGTCAAGTATTGACAGTACGTTTTAACGAGGGCGGAGACGACCATTGTCCCACTAGGTATGTGTGTGTGTGTGTGTGTGTGTGTGTGTGTGTGTGTGTGTGTTGGGGGGGCCTACATTTTTTCATCAGTTTTATTGACAGTTTTGTCACACAACCTTTGTCCCAGCCCAGAGTATGGGTCTCTATCTCTCTGTCTGTCTGTTTCTGTCTGTCTGTCTCGGTCTCTCTCTCTGTCTGTTTGTCTGTCTGTATGTTTGTCTCTATCTGTCTGTCTGTCTGTCTGGGTCTATATCTGTCTGTCTGTCTCTCTCTCTCTCTTTATCTCTCTCTCTCTCTCTCTCTCTCTCTCTCTCTCTTTCTCCCCTCCCTCCCCCCCTTTGTTTAATAAAGAAGGTTAGATAGAGCCGGACATATTTCGGTGTATTCGTTTGACTGAATGGTTAATCACGCCTCAGCGTTCTTGTTCATTTGTTGTCATTCTTTGCTGATGTCTTCTCCGAGCGCGTGAATATGAGTTTGATGAAGAGAATGTAGTTGGCCTGACTGAACAAAGGGAGACCACTCAAAAGACATCATTTGTCGCAGCCTGTTTCATGAGATCGTGACTATCGTGTTTGTCCGTTCTGGGTGTGGCTGAAACATGGTGTTATCCATCGGAAGATGGTTGAAATGAGTTGTTTCTCTAACCGCCAGGGAATGAATGAAATATGGCGTTTCGATCGTTATCTGATCGTCGTATGGTTGAAATATAATGTTTCGTTAGCCGTTCGGGGCATGAATGAAATATAGAGAATACTACATGGCTTGCTGTGTCTTACCGGATTTACACGAGTTGCTTTTTAAAATATAGAATTGCGAGCGAAAGCGATCTTTTCAATATGTTTCGTTATCTGTTCGTGTAAATACATAAAAGAATGAAATATAGAGAATACTACATGGCTTGCTGTGTCTTACCGGATTTACACGAGTTGCTTTTTAAAATATAGAATTGCGAGCGAAAGCGATCTTTTCAATATGTTTCGTTATCTGTTCGTGTGAATACATAAACTACGGTGTTTCGATGTCCGTTCGGGGTATGGTTGGACCATGATGTATCGGGGGTGTATTACTGTCGGCAACTGATTTCCCCTAGCAAAAGAAAGTACAGAAAGGGTGTCTCAGAGGTGTCTTTGGGAGGCAGTACTACCTAAGATTTTGAAAAAAAATCTTTTTACATTCTATAATGTGTTTAATTCATTTGGATGCAGAAATGTCTCAATTTTGTCGTACAGTTTGAATGTTTTGTCTGAGTGCTATACTTTTTGAGATATTTAGGGTCAAACATCTGACCTCAAATTGTCCAAAATGTCACAAGAAATGCGACTCAACTATGCTTAGTGCACACATGAAATAATAGGTACTCCCTCAGATACAGTGCCAGATGATGTGATTGTCAATTCTGTGCCAGTCGGCGGGGTCAACATTTTCCTGGAGCTGCACACACATATTTGCTGACGAAAATTTGGTTTGGAGCTTTGGAATTGCGAAACTTCTTCTTCTTCTTCTTCTGCGATCGTGGGCTGAAACTCCCTCGTACACTCGTGTTTTTGCACGAGTGGAATTTTACGTGTATGACCGTTTTTACCCCGCCATTTAGGCAGCCATACGCCGCTTTCGGAGGAAGCATGCTGGGTATTTTCGTGTTTCTATAACCCACCGAACTCTGACATGGATTACAGGATCTTTTCCGTGCGCACTTGGTCTTGTGCTTGCGTGTACACACGAAGGGGGTTAAGTCACTAGCAGGTCTGCACATAAGTTGACCTGGGAGATCGGAAAAATCTCCACTCTTAACCCACCAGGCGGCAGCGACCGGGATTCGAACTCACGACCTCCCGATTAGGAGGCCGACGTCTTACCACCGCGCCACCGCGCCCGTCGAATTGCGAAACAAACCCTGTTCTCTTTAAGTAGACATGGCTTTGACATTACAAACATGAGATTTCTTGAGGCTGAAGTAAGTGCAATGAAATATACTACCCCTCATACAATCAACTGTACTTTTACTTAACTCCCATAGCACAGTATGTGTCGAGGCAAACTATTTCCGAGAGATAAACATGTTTCCGACGTGCCCTGAGTAGACAGTGATACTGAGCTGGGTTGTGCGCGACGCGTTTGTCTGCGCCGGCTAAGATTAATTGTCGTATGCGTGCTGGTCACTTACCGTAAATTGAAAAGGGCGGAGAAGAAGTTGTCGCAAAATACGCTGTCGTAATTTGTCGCAAATCCGCCTGATGTGTCTCAAAAAATGTGACTCGAGCCCAACCCTGTTAGAGTGTGATGATGAATATCACATTGGTGGACATCATTTTAACCTTGATAGAATCAGTCTGCAATAGTTATCGCCTAGCCTTGCCGAGACGTACCAACAACTACCTCTCGGCAAAGAAAACGTCTCCATATTTAGCCTATTCAACATTTGAAGACATAACCTGGAATTGTTTTAAAACGTGTATACAAAAACATTAATAACAAGAAATTCCTTCGAGGTAGGAAAAACACCCCCGTTGGTCAAAGGGAAATAACCATTCTCACTGCACCCATTCTCACTGCCACCAACTGAGAAGGTTATTTCCCTTTGACCATGAATATGTTTCTCTATAAGTCCTTGTAGAATCTTAATCCACCAATAACTCCCTAACCGTGTGTTTGACTGGTCCCAATTTTTGTAAGGACCTTCTCGGGAATGTATAGAACCTGTTCACCAAGTTTGGTGACGATCGGTCCGTTCATTCTTGAGATCTATATGCGAACACAAACACACAAACACACAAACACATCGACCGAAACCTATACACACCCCTATACTGGGGGTGTAAAAACACGCATAAACCAACCTGGAATCGTTTTTCCGTTGCTGGTATTTCTTTATTCTGTCCTCGGTATCCAGTTTCGTTTGATTTCAATTTATGTACAATTTTGTGATCTCCCTTGTGGCCGACATTTTTTTTTCGCTAGGGGGATATCTTGCTTCTTGTGGAGGCGTTTCATCAGGCTAATAGCATCTGGTTGGGGAAGCTTAGTCGATCATTGTCATAGCTTCGTCAATGGCCTGGCCTTTTAAATCTGCCTCTTCCTCTGTCATTCTTCTGGGCCTTTCGGGTGGTTTTTGAGAGAGAGAGAGAGAGAGAGAGAGAGAGAGAGAGAGAGAGAGAGAGAGAGAGAGAGAGAGAGAGAGAGAGAGAGAGAGAGAGAGAGAGAGAGAGTGAGAGAGAGAGAGAGAGAGAGAGAAAGAGAGAGAGAGAGAGAGAGAGAGGGGGGGGGGAAGGAGAGAGAGAGAGAGAGGGGAGGGAGAGAGAGGGGAGGGAGAGAGAGGGGAGGGAGAGAGAGGGGAGGGAGAGAGAGGGGAGGGAGGGAGTGAAGATCGAGAGAGAGAGAGAGAGAGAGAGGGAGAGAAAGAGAGAGAGACAGAGACAGACTACACACAGACAGACAGACAGACAGACAGACAGACAGACAGACAGAGAATATGACATTAAACAGATAAGACAGGTCTTGAGAATAATTTATTGTCAGGACACGAGCATGTCAAACTGTAATAATAGCCCGTATTTTGCTTTATGTAATTATGTCCTCACATAGCAGGAATATCTTAAGATTCGTGTGGGAACGTTTAATTATTTAAACATTTAACACTTTCTTTGCATAAGCTGCCAAGTGTAATTTCTCCATGCACTGTCTTGACTTAGTTTCGCCCGTATTAGCGGTCAATCTTGCATGCATTTACTAGTCTAGGTGCACATATTTGTACACGCATATTTACTGAATAGATACCTATATGTTATCTTCCAGGAGAGGCCTCCGATTGACCTAAAAAAATAAAATTCCTTCAGCATCTGGGGGGCTTCACCCCCCAGACCCCCCACCAGGGCTTTGACCCTGGACCCCACCGGGGCCTGAGCGGCCGGCCCCTGGACCCCTGCTCCAATTTGGAACCCCCCCCTTATTCACAACTTGGTCCGCCCTGACTAGACTACAGATTTGAGTACTTAAACTCGCAGGGTTTTGTGTTCTAGCATTACGGAAGATTGGCAGTACTGAAAATAAGTCGATGAGCAGTATCAAAGACTAAGAGTACACGGAGCTTTAACTTTGGAAATGATGGAGGAGAAGAGAGTGTGTTTTCCCCTCACTTTCTGTTCCAGTCCTGTTTTTACTGACATTGGCAGCGATCAGAAAGATGGTGGTTTTTTTCTTTTTCTTTTCATATACCTCTTAACTTAAATGGCTTCTATTGACCGACATTGTCTTTCACAGAGTACCCCTGAACGATATTGTTCGACAGTAGAGCAAGCTTAGCTCCGAGAAAGCGTTTCGTTTCAGGCCGTTTATCAGCGACAAAACAAACAGCTCCCTGTAAGTCGGTTGTGCATGGGTCCGTGGCTCCACAGACCTAGCCTCAATCCGCGCCGTGTGAGTTCGTTCACCGAGAAAAAAAGAGACCTTCTTCTTTGATCATGGGATAAAACTCCCACGTTCACTCATGTTTTTGCACGAGTGGATTTTTACGTGTATGACCGTTTTTACCCCGCCATTCAGGCAGCATACGCCGATTTCGGGGGAAGCATGCTGGGTATTTTCGTGTTTCTATAACCCACCGAAGTATTACATGGATTACAGGATCTTTTCCGTGTGCACTGTCTTGGTCTTGTGCTTGCGTGCGCACACGAGCATTAGCAGGTCTGCACATAAGTTGACCTGGGAGATCGGAAAAATCTCCACCCTTAACCCACCAGGCGGCCGCGGCCGGGATTTGAACTCACGACCTTCCGATTAGGAGGCCGATGTCTTATCCACTACGCCACTGCGCCCGTCGAAAAAAAGAACAAATCTTGACTAAATGTAAAAAAAGAGAAAAAAAAAAGAGATAAAGTCCTCAACCAACCACCATCTGAGAGTGTGGCTTACGCTCCTTTCCGTGGCTTTTCTGCTCAAGAATTCCACAACTCTTTAAGTCAGTGCCGTATAATTAAAGGCAGCACGTGGTAGTTGGCTGATGTATCACTCTATAACAAGGGGGGGGGGGGGAGGGGAGAGAGAGAGAGAGAGAGCAATATACTATTTGTTCAACTAGTGGAAGACAAGTATACCGGTTTTTGCTCGTAAAATCTTCTACCTGACATGTAGTTAAACCCATATCTGATATCGGTCGTAAACTTTTAGCGACACATCAAATCATTAGTTACCATTATGGCGAGTAAAGACAGGGTAATGGGTGCACTACAAGATAGCGACACATCAAATCATTAGTTACCATTATGGCGAGTAAAGACAGGGTAATGGGTGTACTACAAGATAGCGACACATCAAATCATTAGTTACCATTATGGCGAGTAAAGACAGGGTAATGGGTGTACTACAAGATAGCGACACATCAAATCATTAGTTACCATTATGGCGAGTAAAGACAGGGTAATGGGTGCACTACAAGATAGCGACACATCAAATCATTAGTTACCATTATGGCGAGTAAAGACAGGGTAATGGGTGCACTACAAGATAGCGACACATCAAATCATTAGTTACCATTATGGCGAGTAAAGACAGGGTAATGGGTGCACTACAAGATAGCGACACATCAAATCATTAGTTACCATTATGGCGAGTAAAGACAGGGTAATGGGTGCACTACAAGATAGCGACACATCAAATCATTAGTTACCATTATGGCGAGTAAAGACAGGGTAATGGGTGCACTACAAGATAGCGACACATCAAATCATTAGTTACCATTATGGCGAGTAAAGACAGGGTAATGGGTGCACTACAAGATAGCGACACATCAAATCATTAGTTACCATTATGGCGAGTAAAGACAGGGTAATGGGTGCACTACAAGATAGCGACACATCAAATCATTAGTTACCATTATGGCGAGTAAAGACAGGGTAATGGGTGCACTACAAGATAGCGACACATCAAATCATTAGTTACCATTATGGCGAGTAAAGACAGGGTAATGGGTGCACTACAAGATAGCGACACATCAAATCATTAGTTACCATTATGGCGAGTAAAGACAGGGTAATGGGTGCACTACAAGATAGCGACACATCAAATCATTAGTTACCATTATGGCGAGTAAAGACAGGGTAATGGGTGCACTACAAGATAGCGACACATCAAATCATTAGTTACCATTATGGCGAGTAAAGACAGGGTAATGGGTGCACTACAAGATAGCGACACATCAAATCATTAGTTACCATTATGGCGAGTAAAGACAGGGTAATGGGTGCACTACAAGATAGCGACACATCAAATCATTAGTTACCATTATGGCGAGTAAAGACAGGGTAATGGGTGCACTACAAGATAGCGACACATCAAATCATTAGTTACCATTATGGCGAGTAAAGACAGGGTAATGGGTGCACTACAAGATAGCGACACATCAAATCATTAGTTACCATTATGGCGAGTAAAGACAGGGTAATGGGTGCACTACAAGATAGCGACACATCAAATCATTAGTTACCATTATGGCGAGTAAAGACAGGGTAATGGGTGCACTACAAGATAGCGACACATCAAATCATTAGTTACCATTATGGCGAGTAAAGACAGGGTAATGGGTGCACTACAAGATAGCGACACATCAAATCATTAGTTACCATTATGGCGAGTAAAGACAGGGTAATGGGTGCACTACAAGATAGCGACACATCAAATCATTAGTTACCATTATGGCGAGTAAAGACAGGGTAATGGGTGCACTACAAGATAGCGACACATCAAATCATTAGTTACCATTATGGCGAGTAAAGACAGGGTAATGGGTGCACTACAAGATAGCGACACATCAAATCATTAGTTACCATTATGGCGAGTAAAGACAGGGTAATGGGTGCACTACAAGATAGCGACACATCAAATCATTAGTTACCATTATGGCGAGTAAAGACAGGGTAATGGGTGCACTACAAGATAGCGACACATCAAATCATTAGTTACCATTATGGCGAGTAAAGACAGGGTAATGGGTGCACTACAAGATAGCGACACATCAAATCATTAGTTACCATTATGGCGAGTAAAGACAGGGTAATGGGTGCACTACAAGATAGCGACACATCAAATCATTAGTTACCATTATGGCGAGTAAAGACAGGGTAATGGGTGTACTACAAATCATTAGTTACCATTATGGCGAGTAAAGACAGGGTAATGGGTGCACTACAAGATTGCGCGTGCTTTGCCTACGAGCTTGGAATGATAGAAAACAAAGAACATAATGATGTAGTCAGTGAGATTGTAACGCGCGTGCTCTGTGCGACCTCTGTCTGGGGGCCCCGGTAGCTCAGTTGGTAGAGCACTGGACTTGTGATCGGAAGGTCGCAGGTTCGAATTCGGGCCGGGACGGACACGGGTCAACTTTATGTGCAGACCCAGAGACGGAAGCCATGTCCCACCCCCGTGTCATCACAATGGCACGTAAAAGACCTTGGTCATTCTGCCATAAGTGCAGGTGGCTGAATACACCTAAACACGCAGACACCTGGGTAGCGCGACTCCGTTGCTGCTAGCTTTCCACTGGGAGGAAGCGACCCGAATTTCCCAGCGATGGGACAATAAAGTAATGAAAGAAAAATGAAAATGATCCGTCTCTCACTCTTACACTCTTTTTCTGTCCGTCTGTTTGGCTGTCTGTCTCTGTCTCTCACTCTTACACTCTTTTTCTGTCCGTCTGTTTGCCTGTCTGTTTGCCTGTCTGTCTCCTACAAATCTGAACAATAATTCATATTTTTAAAGTTTCGCCTGTAATGATATACATGTATAAATATCTGACCTCGCGAAGTCCCTCCTCGGTTAATTAAGGGCTGGTTACAAAATGATAATTAACAAGAGGCGAAGCCTTCAAGGCTCACGTAAGAAATCGACAAACAGTAACACAAACTCAATCACTCCGTCACACATACACACACACACACACACACACACACACACACACACACACACACACACACACACACACACACACAGTAAGCATAGGTGAAACTGTGCAAGAAAGCGAGACCCTGGATCTGCCAACTAGTCTCGGCCCGCTCACAATAACAATGACCGAGACTTTCAGTAATTCCTTTGCGTGACGTCTAACCCTCTTACGTCATAATGTGACGTCTTCAAATAGTTTCTATCACACACGTCAAACACTTTTGACCGAGACGTAATCTTCTTATTCGAGCTTTATCCATAGACTCGGAAATGTTAAAGTTTCTATCACACACACACACACACACACACACGCACGCACGCACGCACGCACGCACGCACAGACAGACAAAGTTTATCATCGCATAGGCTACACTTACGTGAGCCAAAAATCACGCTGTATATTTGTACTACAACTTTCGTTAATAAAATCCGCTCTCTCCCCATCTCTGTTCGTGACTATATCTCTCTTTCTCTCCTAAAACAAACAACCCCCAATGCAAATGACTATGATAAACCATCCACCACCTCTTTGTCTTTCCCTCTCCCGCTCTCCCTCTCTCCCTCTCTCTCTCTCTCTCTCTCTCTCTCTCTCTCTCTCTCTCTCTCTCTCTCTCTCTCTCTCTCTCTCTCTCTCTCTCTCTAGCAATTAGATGGCTGGATATAAATGACTC
This sequence comes from Littorina saxatilis, assembly GCF_037325665.1. Taxonomy (NCBI): domain Eukaryota; kingdom Metazoa; phylum Mollusca; class Gastropoda; order Littorinimorpha; family Littorinidae; genus Littorina; species Littorina saxatilis. The sequence continues at coordinate 40,023,910 of NC_090255.1, forward strand.
ACAATGCATTGCCGACAACTTCTCTTGTCTGATTTAATAAACAACTAGTCTAATATGTTTATTTTTAGGAACTATAATTATATCGTGCGGACGAGTGAATATGAGTGCGTGTGTGCGTACGTGTTTGAGTGCGCAAAGTATGTGTGTGTGTGTGTGTGGGGGTGTGTGTGTGTGTGTGTGTGTGTGTGTGTGGTGGGGGGGGGTGTGTGTGTGTTTGCGCAGTTTTTTTCCGGCTTAAGTTTTCAATTAAACTCTGTACGTGTTAAAAGCACAGGTTGAAAGACTAGCAACTGCCCAAAACCTTCATCCTTGCGAAAAAATAAAGTTATGAGTTCTTTACCCCAGTCTCTCTGGCTTGGAGCGTTGAGTTTACGGTTCCAACATCCGGGTGTTGAGTTTGCGCCAATGAAGGCGTAGTGATATGGCGACAAAGATGGCGGGTTGTTTTGCAGCTAACGTTTAATGGCCCTTGCTGGGAAACATAAAAGACGGAGGAAAGGGCGTAAAAAGGCCAGGGCAAGTGTGGCGAACTCATTGTGTTGGACACCGCCAATCAAAGCAGACAGCGCTGAATTCTTTGTCGCCAATAAACCGCTGAACACTATGACACAGCGGAAGGTTTTTGTCACTGTGTGTATATTTGTGTATGAAGATTTGCCTGCGAATGAAATATCCCTGCCATATTGTCTCTGTTTGTGTTTCCGCGATTGTGTGTGTGTGTGTGTGTGTGTGTGTGTGTGTGTGTGTGTGTGTGTGTGTGTGTGTGTGTGTGTGTGTGTGTGTGTGTGTTCATCATACACTGATTTGACTGTATTAACAATACAGCAATGGAACAAAAGACTGCAGGTGAAAGAACTAGAACAGGATAACAATGAACATTTACTCACCAAAAAACTGAACAGCACCATGAACAATCAAACACGAATACAGACAGGTTTCGACATACGGTCTTAATCAGCAAATATAATAAATGGAGAGATGACAGAAAGAGAAAGAAGAGTATCAGTGAAGAAGGGGAAAGACAGTGCCTAACTTTAAACTAAAAAAGAACAAAGTTGTTGTTGTGACAATGCAGCTTTTATTTTCGTTATGTTTTATCTCTTATGGATGTCATGCATTATTATTTTAAGGCTGCTATAACAATGTGTCACGTTGCTGTACACGGGGGCAGTGTGGAAGCAATAAGTTGTGTCGTGTGTTTGTGGAATGCGTCAGCTGGCGTTGTTGTGGTTTATTTCTAATAATTATGCTGACTTTTAGCTAACGATAACAGACATGGCAAGGGAATGAATATCAACATGAGGCGACAGCTGAATGTTGATATCATTTTCTCGACATAGCTGTTACCATTTCCTAACAGACAGCATACTAAAAATAACGGATTTATTGTTCGTCATTTCTAATAATAAAAATGATATGAGAAACGATCATGCAAGTAAGATGCCGCCATTTTGGCTTCGCTGGTAACCGTAAGAATTTGCTTTTTAGTGTTACTACATGGTAAAGTGTACTAGTGGTTAAAAGTGTCACTCCTTACGCACCCGACTACTTTTATTTCAAATATGAGTTTCCTTGGAAATTTTTAATACGATAAGCAAAACATACCAAGGCTTGACCGCTTTGATGAAATAAGCCTCCTGCACTTCTGGTAGAATGACGGAGGTCATTTACGTACGTAGGCGGTGACACGGGGGTGGGACATGGATGGCGTCTCTTAATCATCAAAAAAAGCTTACACTGCGCATGGAGGATGATCGGTCCACTGCTACTAAGGGGCTCCGCTCACATATGTAACTTCAGCAGGACCGACGACGCACTCAGTGCAGGTTATCCCAGCCCGCTACACGTTGCATGAAAGGAAAACAGGCCAAGTACTCGTCATAATCCCTATCGCGGCATAAATAATAGGCCGTGCGTCGTCTGTGCCGCTGAAACTGCGCAGGTATATTCTGCCCATAACCGATACACAAGACCCCAACAGACTGCACAGTGTGTTTGCGATGTATTTCCAGCACCACTTTGACATGGAACTGCGCCATACTAACTTTTAATGTCGTGTCATGCATCACACGTTTCGTTTTATTTCAGAAATGAAGGAATGCAACTAATGATACAAAATGGGATATGCAGCATAAAGGTCCTGTCACATCTTGCGAGTTAAGTTTGCAGAACGTTCATTCCACCGTTGTTTTTGTGTTTACCTTTTCACGTTGCAGGTTTGCCGTCAGCATGCAGAGACATGCGTCAATGGATTTGCACTGTCAGTAAAGAGTGTGCTAGAGATGCCCGCTTGTGCCACAGAACTTCGTTCTCTCTCTCATGCACAGCACACTTTGCGAGGAAGACACACGTATCTATCTTTTGCGAAGAAGAGAACAGATGAACTACTGTTCGTTGGAAATCGGAAATTACATGTTTTCAAAAAGAGTGGCGCTTGTGAACCGAAAATGGTAACGGAACAAAATTTGTTTTGTACCTGCAAAGTCAACAACTTCTTCGTTTGCTGCTGCTGCAAACTTCCATCTTAATCTGCGCACGATAAAGAACCCAAGTTCACAGCGAAAGTCTCAGGGTTTGGAAACATGAATACACGCATGCAGGAAAAAAGGAAAGAAATGGGTAGCGCCGTATACTGTATGGCAGTTCGCTTTCCCATGGGAGAAAGCAGCCTGAATTTCCATGAGGGTAACCTCACAGGACTATAAAGAAATCTTATCCGTATCCTTTTTAACAAAGTGTGTTGTGTGTTTTCAGAATGAAGAACGCCGCGTGTCTCCCGTCTCTTCTGCTCGCCTTGCTCTTCCTCTTCCTCCACACAGCGCGGTGCATGCCGGTACAGGAAGTCGACCATCGCATCTCCGTCACATCCGGCGTGACGTCAGGAGGCCTGAGCCAAGGGAGACAACTGGTGAAGCGCGACCTGTCCATCAACGCGGACCTGCACAGCCTGGCCACAATGCTGATGGCCCAGCAGGAGGCGGAGGACAGGCGACACCGCCAGTTCCTCAGGAACATCGGCAAGCGAGACTTTGCCAACATGGCTGCCGACAGTGACGTCATGGGCCTCGTGCCCTCTGACCCCAGCGACGAGTGCGGGGACTGTGCGGGGGAAGAGAAGGGGGAGGGGGTATTGGAGGGCGGAGAGTCACGCCCACTGTCCCTCGCCCTTCTTCGGCAGTTGCTGTCCAGTCAGTGAGGTGGAGAGACGGTAGAGGGGAGGGGGTGGGGGTGTATGGACATTGTCCAGCTTTCCTTCCCCCTCTCTCTCTGCTCCTGGTCATGGTGAACGTTGGTAGTGGTCAACAACGTGGAGGGGTGCGTGGCGTCTTCACTGCGTCACTGTCCGGCTTTCTTCCACCAGAGACAGTCTCTGCTTCACACCGTGTCTGATAATAAAGAGGTCCCGAAACGATACGTGTAGCCAAGACGTATATACGTGTACGTGTTCATTTTGACGCCAACCGCACGCGTCGAAGAACAACAATGACAATAACAACACTTTATTGTCCATTAAAATGAATACATTAAAACGGAAAATTGTCTTCGACTCGTCTAAGAAGCTTGGTCCAGATACACACGACGTGAAGATCCTGGAAAACGACTGTCGTAAAAGATGAATTTGATGACGTTGAAAGATATATTTGATGATGTTTAAAGATGCATTTGATGACGTTTAAAAATGCATTTGATGACGTCATACTCGTACGTACATGTTGTGACAAAGCACTTTCTGGGCCTCTCTATCGACAACTACGGTACATAGCTACGTCTTTATAGATCGTTTACATGTTGGATGTTTGTGCAAAATGTTAGTTCTTTAATTAGTGTTCGCGTGAACGAAAATTCCTGGCATTTTACCGTGTTCTTCTGTTTTGTTTCTTCTGGGTTTTTTTAAATTTTAATCTTAAAACTCCCAGAAAAGAAATCGCCAACCTGTTAATCGAAACGGTTTTAGTTGCATCTTACAGTTTCTTCTGTAATAGAAGTTATTGCATGCACCTTAGTGTTACTGGCTGTCACACTTTACGGGACCAGTTTTTGTGGCCTGAATCCATCTTACCTTTTGGGGTAATACCGGTTTACTGTAACCACTAACGCGATCACTGTCATGGTGATGTATAGCTTTTCATTTTAAATCCAACACCGCCAAACAACGGTCTTTAACCTAAGTGAGAGCGATACAAACAAATCTCTGATTTTCTAAAGATTAAAACCACGACTGACAAGTAGGAAGCACAACTTTAAAGACACGTTCCTGCCTGCAGACACTCACGTTAACCGTTACACAACAGAACTTTATTTCACTTTCATAAACACGAATAATCGACAGCATGGCTGCTTCGTGCGCATAGTGGGAATTTGCCATGAAATTGATTTTTCAGATATATACATGTATGTGTTATTTACACGAATCATTCAGAAAAACACACACACACACACACAACTCTCTCCAGAAAATAACTAATTAGGGTGTAGATTGTTGGTATGTGTTCAAGTGAAAGTGACGTAAAAGCCTTGATAGATCTGTTCACTCTAGATAGAAATGTTCCGTTTTGAATACAACCATTGTGAGTTGTAAAGAAGTGTGACAGATGGTAAACACAGTGTGTTCCAACGTGAACACCAAAGTATTTACTAAGTGTTTGCTTTAACACACCTTTCCTTTTCAGGGCTAGATCTAAGGTGGTTCTGGAAGCTCAATCCCAGCCCCCCCCCCCCCCCCCCCCCGCCCCTTACTCGGCAAATGTACCGTTTTTTCTCAAGAAGAGATTCTTCTTCTTCTTCTTCTTCTTCTTCTTCTTCTTCTTCTTCTTCTTCTTCTTCTTCTTCTTCTTCTTCTTTTTTGTGTTGTTCATGGTTTGAAACTCCCACGATCTTTTACGTGTATGACCGTTTTTATTCCGCCATTCTGGCATCCATACGCCGCTTCCGGGGGATCAAGGAGAGATTCAAAATGCACCTTTGCCAATGCTAAATGTCAACAGTATCTAGGGGGGGTGTAAGGCCCCACAGACCCCCACCTCACCAGCCACTGTCCCCCTGCCTCATTGTGGAAGCCGATTCTAAGACACCAGGCCCAGCCCTGCACATTATGATCACAGAAGCCGAACGGATAAAGTGAGGGGCGCAATGGCCAAGAAGATTAGACGTTGGCCTCTCAAGGCGGAGGTCGTCGTTCCGAAGCCCGGGCGCGCCTGTTGGGTTAAGGGTGGAGTTTTTGTACGATCTCCCAGGTCAACTTATGTGCAGACCTGCTATAGTGCCTTATCCCCCTTCGTGTGCACACGCAAGCACAAGACCAAGTGCGCACGGAAAAGATCCTGTAATCCATGTCAGAATTCGGTGGGTTATAGAAATAGGAAAATCCCAAGCATGCATCCCCCGAAAGCGGCGTATGGCTGCCTAATTGGCGGGGGGGAAACGGTCATACACGTGCCAAAAAACACGAGTGCACGTGGGAGGTTCAGCCCATTAACGCAGAAGAATAAGAAAAGTACACCAGGTCAAGCCGAACGGGTCACGTGTCCATGGAACTTAGAATGTGGTCAACACGGTCTTGTACACAAGAAGGAGAGTAGCTTTAGGCAGGCAGGATTTCACACCCACGTGACACGTTGCGCAGACAGCACGCGCAGCGATGATGGAGCACGTGCGGTGTCTCTGGGACTGTGCAAACCGCTTAGCCTCGCCTTTACGGTGTATTTATAGCGTGCTATAAAAGAGTAGGACAAATTAAGTGTAATTTATTTTTAAATTTACCATAAAATGTAACTTCTTTTTAGATTTATTTGTTCATTTATACATATATATTTTTTTTATAATCTTAGCGTGAAGTTTAGAAATATCGAGAACACACGCACGCACACACACACACACACACACACACACACACACAAACTTACTCAGGGAATACTGAAAGGAGAGCAGAAACGACAAAGAATATCGTAACAGGAAAGTAAGCGGCCTCCGGGTTTATGCAGTTTTTACAGCCAAACAACAAGCTACCGGAAACACACACGACAGAACGGGAAAACACATCAACAAGAAATAAATGGAACGAGTAAAGAGTCACTGAAAATAAAGCAAAGTTAGCGAATATGTTTGGAATACGACTAAGTGACAGGAACAAGTTGGTGGAGTGGTCAGTGCAGCTATCGTGTTACATGCTAACCATGCCTTGGCAAATAGATGATCCAGGTGGAAACATTTTTGAAATTGTACACAAGTCAGATCATTTGATTCACACAATTGTTAGTTTGTGGAAGGGTGGTGCATAGGCTGAAGTTGATGCCCCCCAAATATAAAGGGATTCGGTCTACAGATGTGGAAGTTATTAGCATTTTTAGGGTTGCATTGTTTTGGGGTCACCCTGTATTTTTTTCCCAGTATTTGCCAGTACTAACTCTGGCATCTATGGTTGGTCTTTCTTTTGATTTTTTGTGTTAAAGGAAACGTAGATGCCTTTTTTTTTAAATAACTGAACCCTCTGTCTGTCTACTTGTCTGTCTGTCTGTCAGCCTGCCTGTCCGTCTCAATATTTTGTTCATTTTCTTCTACATATTATGTATTTACGGCGTGCTAATTTTCTCACTCGTGAAGCTTTGAATTGTGACTCTGCTGGAATAAAGCTGGAAGTGAATTTGTTTCGTTCTTGCTTTCTGTACATAAACACTCTCCCCCTTCCTCCTCGTGTGTGTGTGTGGGGGGGGGGGGGGCGTGTGTGTGTGTGTGTGTGTGTGTGTGTGGGGGGGGGGGGCGTGTGTGTGTGTGTGTGTGTGTGTGTGTGTGTGTGTGGGCGTGCGTGTGCGTGTGTGTGTGGGCGTGTGTGTGTGTGGGCGTGCGTGCGTGCGTGCGTACGTGTGTGCTTAGCGTTTATGTGTGTGCGTGAGCGTGCGTGCGTGTGCATGTAAACGAATAAGCAGATGCTGGTGCTGTGGAGTGGAGGTAACCCAGGATTGTGAAAATAGCGGAAGGGAGGTGAACAAGTAAGTGAGTTCTCTCCCTTAGAAGACCGAAGGGGGTGAAGCTGAGTGACCCGTTGAAAACAGGCTGAAGTCTGAAACGTCATACACTTAAGAGTACAAGTGAGAAATCTTAAATGACGTCACACCCATCCAACCACCCACACACACACTCACACACACACACTCACACCGTTCTGTCTCCCATTCAAAAAGCTTCTCCTCTTCTTCTTCTGCGTTCATGGGCTGAAACTCCCACGTACACTCGTGTTTTTTGCACGAGTGGGGGTTTACGTGTATGACCGTTTTTACCCCGCCATTTAGGCAGCCATACGCCGCTTTCGGGAGGATGCATGCTTGGTATTTTCGTGTTTCTATAACCCATCGAATTCTGACATGGATTACAGGATTATTTACGTGCGCATTTGGTCTTGTGCTTGCGTGTACACACGAAGGGGGATAAGGCACTAGCAGGTATGCACATAAGTTGACCTGGGAGATCGGAAAAATATCCACCCTTAACCCAACAGGCAGCCGCGGCCCAGATTTGAACTCACGACCTTCCGATTAGGAGGCCGACGTCTTCCCACTGCGCCACTGCGCCCGTCTGCTGCACCAGCTGAACATCACTCCGTTTATTACGTAAACTGACAAAAGCTGAATGAGACTCATTGTCTGCCCTAAACCTTTCAATCGAAGGACAACGATGTTGGAGCACAGTTTGCACCGTGAAAGCTTCATTGCCGGAGTCCACACACATGTTTCAGCAATGATGAATACTCGTATCGAATCGGACTTTGGCCTCCAATGAGAAGCAGGTGACACAGATAGGGGATGTGAACCAGTTGTTCCCCTTCATTCAGCAAACTCGCCCATTACCACACAGTAGAAGTCCATTATCAAACAGAAGTTATCAACAACCACTGCTTGCAATCGACGAGAGGTGATACATGCGCCCTCGTTGTAAACGCACGTCGACTAAAACAATGAGAAGTGTTGATAGCTTGCAAGATGATGATAGACTTTGGCAGACAGTCATTCGACCTGAAGGGCAGAATACATCTGCGCAGAGTCAGCGGCACAGACGACGCACTGCATATTATTGATGCTGCTACATGTATAGGGATTATGACGAGTACTTGGCCTGGTTTTTTTTTTTAACGCAACGTACGTGCAGCGGGCTGGGACAATATGCAGTGCGTCGTCTGTGCCGCTGACTCTGCGCAGGTATAACCTGCCCCTGAGCGGCAGGAGTTAAATTGTTTGCCAAGCACAGCACCGCTGATATCACGAACAATATTTAATAACACGTGCTGCGCGTACCTCACGTCACTACTCTCGCCAGACAAGCCAAACTGTACAAATGTACCTATTTCAAAGGACGCGTATGAATGCTATTCAAATAGACGAACTCCTAAATAACTCGGATTTGTATGGGTTGTGAAAGAGTGAATGCCCTTGCTTTTTACTCGGACAAACATTGGAGGGGCCAATCTCTAGCGAGGGGTGTGTGTGAAACACGTAAACAGGAACACGTGTGACGTTATTTGTCATTGGAAAAACAAGGGTATTCACTCTCTCTCATACCCGACGGAGCTGTTTCCAAAAATCGTCTATTTCAGTCATGCCGCAAAAGGAATAAATTATGCAAATGTGACTTCTGCTAGTATCACGCGTTGCCCTTAACGTGTCTCTGATCGTCGATTAAAATTCGCCGTTCACAGACTGCAATAAACACTAAAAGCTACCTTCATTCTTGTTGGATGATCGTGTAAACCATCATCACTGCTCTGCCCACGCTTATACATAGGATAAGAGCGTCATTTTGATTAGGCCACACACACAACAAGAAATTCCTCCGATAGGAACTACACCCCCGTCAAAGGGAAATAACCTTCTCAGTTGGTGGCAGTGAGAATGGTTATTTCCCTTTGACCAACGGGGGTGTCCGTCTATACCAGGCCTTGTATAATTTTAATCCACCAATAACTCCCTAACAGTGTGTTTGACTGGTCCCAATTTTTGTAAGGACCGTCTCAGGAATGTATAAAACCTGTTCACCAAGTTTGGTGACGATCGGTCCGTTCATTCTTGAGATCTACTTGCGAACACAAACACATCGAGTGAAACCTATACACACCCCTATACCGGGGGTGTAAAAATAGTCTGTTTACGGTAACATAGGCCCCCCAAAATAGGGTCGGTAGGTCGGGATTTTTTTTCCCCAAAAAAACATATTTTTAAGTTATTTTGCCAAAAAACAAAGACTTTTTTTTTCTCCCCCAAATGCCCCAAAAAAAAGTCTTGGGTCGCGCGAAAAAATAGGGTCGGTCGGGATACCGTAAACAGACTATTTTGTTTTTTGGCCTTACACACATTCACACATTCAACAGCGTGGCTACTTTCTATACAGAGTTAGACTTCTTTGTGCTGAATCAGTTTTTATGGTTGACACCTTTGTCAATATTATGAGTTATTTCTAGATCTAAAATGCTGACTGTTAGCAAATGATAACAGACATGTCGAGAAAAAATATATCAAGCATGAGCCTTTTAGGCAAATGCTGATATCGTTTGTGAGTACCTGCTATTCAGTGAGGCTGAGCTAATCGAGTGTGGAAGAAAACTCTGTCACACGACCAAGTCGGAATAGCATTTATGTCTCACAGCTTCAACAGAGGAGAGAACAAACACGTTTTGCGTACTCAAGCTTGACAAACCTAAACACAGGAGCAGCCATTGTGGAGAGATCTACTTTTTGACGGAAGTGACCGAAAACTATGAATGACGTCTCGGTATATGTGGATGTAACCGAGTGCCGTAACACTACGATCACCTCGGGAGGCGAAGTGAAGGTTTCCATGAACATACAGACAATCGGAAACCACCAGACCCCATCACAAACAGAATTCCACAATCCACCGGTGTTGACTTAAAGGCCAACAACTCGGGTGCAGAGTCTGCTGTGAAAGGAGCGGTAGCCTCCCCTGTCACAATCGCCCCCGTTCGAATGAACTTCGTCCCGAAGTTCCGAACCGGGGGACCACTGTCCATCCCAAGTTTGCAGAATGGGAACAGCACGAAAATGTTCAGTGGTCATATTATGCCATTACCTGAATACATCATGCCGAGTCCCATCCCTGCTCGCAAGCGCCAGATGTAACCGAGTGCCGTAACACTACGATCACCTAGGGAGGCGAAGTGCAATCAAACAGGATTGAAAATGTTAGGGCCAATTTCTTAGCCCTATAAAAACTGTTATGCAAACCCGAAGGTTTCCATGAACATACGGACAATCGGAAACCACCAGACCCCATCACAAACAGAATTCCACAATCCAGAGGTGTTGACTTAAAGGCCAACAACTCGAGTGCAGAGTCTGCTGTGAAAGGAGCGGTAGCCTCCCCTGTCGCAATCGCCCCCGTTTGAATGAACTTTGTCCCGAAGTTCCGAACCGGGGGACCACTGTCCATCCCAAGTTCGCAGAATGGGAACAGCACGAAAATGTTCAGTGGTCATATTATGCCATTACCTGAACATATCATGCCGAGTCCCATCCCTGCTCGCAAGCGCCAGATGTAACCGAGTGCCGTAACACTACGATCACCTCGGGAGGCGAAGTGCAATCAAACAGGATTGAAAATGTTAGGGCTAATTTCTTAGCCCTATAAAAACTGTTATGCAAACCCGAAGGTTTCCATGAACATACAGACAATCGGAAACCACCAGACCCCATCACAAACAGATTTCCACAATCCACCGGTGTTGACTTAAAGGCCAACAACTCGGGTGCAGAGTCTGCTGTGAAAGGAGCGGTAGCCTCCCCTGTCACATGAATAACGTCACAGTCATCGTCACAGTCTGTATCTTTTGAAGCATCGCATTCTTCATGACGTCTTACTGTGTCTGCATCCGCGAAATCAAATGTTTGTTCTTTTCGGGGTCTTTGTCATCTATGTTCAGAACTCTGTCTTTCTAGTTTCAGACTGACAGGCCTCCTGAGCGAGCCACTTTCCAAGGGCAGCTAAATTCGCGTATGGAAACAATACTGTCGTCTGGGATGCCGTTTTCAGTATTCTGAGCGTTGAAGAATTTGTAAAGAGAAGAAACGATAACAGCAGGAGAAGTAAAAGTCGTGTGTGCATTTTGGGGCTTTTGGAGGGACGATTTCGAGTTTGAATCCGTTCTTGCACATGCTCCAAAGCGTGTAACATACAATCTTGCACACGTTTGCTTTAGTAGTGGCAAAGAAGGAAAGCGTGTGACATACATGTCTGTTATCATTTGCTAACAGTCAGCATATTAGAAATAACGGTTTTATTATGCGTTTCGCTTGCTTCGCGTTTTCTTGTTAAACAGAGAGCGACAGATTTAAAACCGACTCCAGACGGATGGGAAATGACGTAACGATACATTTGACGTAAAGCGAGTGACGCAATTTCACTTGATTTTTTCGAACTTTGATAATTTAGATTTCAAGTAAGCGGGTCGGCATTGCACACTCTGAGGATGGGCGGTGCCTTGCTGTTCCGTAAAACACCTACCGACAAAACTCGCTTTTCGGTATTATTTAGATAAAGAGAGTATTATCTGACAGCATTTGAAGTGTCATTCTTTAGAATAAATCACGCTGATATTGTTGATTTAAATTTTTACTTTGTCTTGTTAATTTTTAGCTTCATAAACAAAAAGGGTCCCTGCCTGAACGTTATAACATTTAGAGGGTCACCTAGAATCCGTCCTGATTGGTCAAAAAGCCATATGGGACACTGAATTGGTAATAAAAAAAGATATCAGAAAATAACTACTCTTCACATGAAGCACCAAGGCAATATATGTTTGGATGAATTAAGAGGAGTGATTGCCGTATCATAGTATAATCCTGAAGAGATCTGAGATAGTGACTCCATTCGTCTACACGGGGAGGGCTGTGGCTTTAAAGCCTAACTCATTGTCTCCCAGGTACGGATATATCCGTGCCCACTCATATGGCTCTATCTGACCAGGTACGGATATATCGCTCAGACTGTAAGCTTCAGTTGCTTCCTGTAACGTCCATCTAACGCCTGCATTCCAGCGTGTTGATTCACAGTTTTTACACAGTTACTACAATTCTGAGTGACCTGCTGCAGTACAGCTGGTCTCGGCTAAAGAAAACCTTGGTCAACATAGGTGGGGTAGAAAGTATTTTTAAATAACAACTGACAGAAGATGGAATAAATAGTGTTAGGTTACAAAATTACAAAACGGTTTACTCGGGAAGGAAAGCATCTTTAACTCTCTTTCTCCAGGCCGACCGCCAGACAGTTCCAGCCTTCAGGTCTCGCGGTGCCCGGCAGTCTGGATATCTAGCGCTGGATTCGAGAGGTGAAATCGGCATCGTGTCAAAGTTAAACCCACATGGACAGAGCCCGGCAGTCTGGATATCTAGCGCTGGAATCAAGAGGTGAAATCAGCATAGTGTCAAAGTTAAAACCCCATAGACAGAGTCAGTGAAGCGTGTATAAGACGAACAAAAGGAAGAGTCAGCGTGCCTAATGAAGCGTGACCGTCACAGATAGGACAGACAGGGGTCTTGGCTGAGTGGTTAGAATCAGTCCGAGTTCAAAACCTGTCCCAGGTAAGACCAATATTGATTTTTCTATGAGGGAGTAGAATTTTGTGCTCGTTTGCTTTTGTTGAAAAGACGTAGGCCCCTATGTCTTGCAGGGTCCCCACTGGTTTTTAGAAACAAAATTCCATGACTTTTTCATGACTTTCCATGAGCCTCAATAACATTTTCCATGACTAGATCCACAGGTCGCCATTTCCGAACACGCAAACTTTTTACGTCTTGTCACTGCCAGTTTTGACACTGGCTTGCTTTGCACTGAATTTGAGTCAGTTTCTACGCAGTGTCTCTTCGACAAGCAAGTCAAGTATTTGCTACGCAGTCAGATTATCGGTAATGTTTGCTGGTCCTGTCATTTCACTAAACTGGACCACAGGCGGAAGGTATCGTTCACTATGAAAGTAGTGGTCCAGTGAACGATACCTTCCGCCTGTGACTGGACCAGCCATTGTTTGTATCCATCTGCACTTTCGTAAATTCCGTTTCGTAACCGTCACTGTGACTTGACGAACTGTCATTTTTTTCTCCGCGATACACAGCTCATTGCGAAGATCTTCCTTGGTAATTCGTTCCAATTCCGCATACTTTTTGTTGTCAAGAAACAACTCGAAAGAAAGTTTCAAACTCATCATCCTCCATCTTGCTTGTCAAAGCGCTAAAGTACTTTATCGATGCAAAACAAAAGCAGAAAACTTCGACGAAACCGACTCAAATGCAGCGCAGACGACACGACGAGATAACAGAAGGAAGTAAGCCTCGCTTTGGCTCAAGTGCCGTTAAAAATACCGTTATTCTCGTATTCAAATACGAACGAGAAGTTGGTCATACGAACAAGCCTTGTGCTGGCGACGCAAATCGCTGCTGGTTCGCAAAGGAGGGGGGGGTGGCTGGGCGACGAAAATGGCCGCTGGCGTGCTAAAGGTTAATTTTTATTTCTTTCATATTTTTATATATTCCATGACTTTCCATGACTTGAATTGAAATTCCATGACTTTCCAGGCCTGGAAAATTAAAAATCAAATTCCATGACTTTCCAGGTTTTCCATGACCTGTACGAACCCTGGACTCTTGGCTAGCATTGTCTGTGTAGAAAGTGTTCTGCTATGTCTGTATCACCTACATGGATCAAAGGTCATTTATAAGAAGCTTTCAATCAAGGACGTATCTCTTGTCCACCCTACCGGCACGGTTGGCCTAGTGGTAAGTGTCACAAACTATGCCCAAGTCCAGCCATGAATTATTTGTAATTCGTGCATGAGTTGGGTTTCGTGCGGTTTTGGCTCAGATGGGTGCCTATACAGTGACTCGGTGTGTGTCCGTGGCTATGGACAGCCAATCGCGGGAGTGTATTCACGCACGTGGGGTTGCGTGATGCGTGAACGAGTCACAGGCTCGAAGGTCACTGCTGTGTAAAACTGTGAAGAGAACGGATGGTTGATGTGAATGCTCTATCCGGCCGACCGGCGTGTTGATGTTTTATTCGACCCCGGAGACAAGTTGTGTTCCAGCTGTCTTGGTGTGGCTTCAAGGGTTCTACGGGTGGTCAGTCCTCGAACGGCAAGGTGTGTTGAAATTCTGTAGTTTTTCTCTCCTTCCGTGCTCAGGGTCAAAATTTGTTGGTTCGGTAGTGTTTGTGTATGAGAGAGTTTTAGTTTTTTAGTTTCCTTGGTTGTTGTCATTTTATGTGTAGGGTGTCGGGGGTAGAAAAGGGAAAGGGGGTGGACAGTGTTTCATTGTGCATGAAGTAGGAAGGACGAGAGAGGGAATCTAAATTTGAAGATAAATGGAGTCCCCTTGGCACAAAGGACCTGTGCTGAAATGGATCAAGCACAAGAAGTGGGGAGAGCGAGTAGGCTGGTGGAGAGAAGAAAAGAGTGTCAGCAGTTGCTGCGAGTGAACTTATGTGTGGGAAGGATTTATTTTATGGAGGGTGAATTTAAGGTAGAGAGCGTTAATTCCAGAGAATAGTCGTGTAGTAGTTGTTAGTGCGGAAATTTGGAGACGAGGTACGGGAGGTTTTAAACGGGAGTTCACTGTCAAGACAGAAGACGGGGGGTTGGTTGTAAATATGTGACGTTATCACGGTTAGAGAAAGAGGAAAGAACGAGGTGCCACTATGTAATATGACTTAAATTCATAAGGGGTAAGAGAAGTGGCGTTGTTTGTGAAGGGGCTGCTTGTAAATGGTTGGGTCAAATAATGAAATAGGAATTGTTGATTATGGGGGCAGCCATGTTGGATTGACTTTGTGAAATGGGAGTTGTAAATACTTTGTACATTTATATTGATATGGTGTCTTTAAAATTGTATAAAAGTAAAGACTATAATTAGGTATTTAAGGGAGTGAAAATTGTAAGAATTATTACATAATTGGTCATGTTGGGACTCTGGTATTTTGATAATGATGTTGTGGTTAAAGTTAAATGGTAACTTTGACGAGATGGCCAGGGTGGTTAATTAAGTAGTTAATTATGGTAATTAATGAGTAATTGAAGTATTGTTGGGGAACAAGTAGTTATACTTGGCTTTGTTCCTACAACAGCGTTCAAGCATAGAAGCGTGGCTGTGGGCGAGTCCAAGCCAGGAGAGACGAACGACACAGGAGACAGCATGAGTTTCCGGGAGAAAGATGCTTCCGACTCGTTACCCGGGAGGAAGGCGTGTTGTTGGTGGAGTGTTTGACCACCGGTGTGTCGCAAGTGTGAGCTGTGGAGGTGAGGTGGCCCACCGTCAGTGAGTAAAGTGGTGGAAAGTGCTGGCATGCTATTGCCACGAGCACTCTGTGCACAAGAATATCTTATGGCATCTGTGTGCCTCGAGTTATGCAGCTGTGGCTTCACTAAGCATTGTGACCTATAAGTGAATTTAAACATATTAAAGACATAAAGATTGTGCAAGTGTTAGAAGAAACCAGGTAGAAATTGATTATTAATTAAATATTAGGTTAGAAAATTGGGTACCAGGCCTGGTTATTACATTTCAACGGGACTAATCTGGAGTGTC
Source organism: Littorina saxatilis (assembly GCF_037325665.1). Classification (NCBI taxonomy): domain Eukaryota; kingdom Metazoa; phylum Mollusca; class Gastropoda; order Littorinimorpha; family Littorinidae; genus Littorina; species Littorina saxatilis. The sequence continues at coordinate 40,039,485 of NC_090255.1, forward strand.
TTTGTTTTTTTCTTTGAGCAACGTTGATTTTGTGGATCGGCGAGATGTGAACTGGACTTGGTTGTGAAACGTCATGATCATTACGCACGAAGAGAAAAGTATGTAGTGATATGGTAATTTGTTGTTATGAAGTAAGGTTGTTACGTGGTGAATTAATGTGAATGTGTTATTGATGAATTAATGTTCGTACCATTTATTGTGTTGAAATAAGTGGAAGATTCAACGGGACTAATCTGGAGTGTCTTTATTTTTTTTATGTCTGTTTTGAGCGACGTTGATTTTTGTGGATCGGCGAGATGTGAACTGGACTTGGTTGTGAAACGTCATGATCATTACGCGCGAAGAGAAAATTATGTAGTGATATTGTAATTTGTTGCTATGAAGTAAGGTTGTTACGTGGTGAATTAATGTGAATGTGTTATTGATGAATTAATGTTCGTACCATTTATTGTGTTGAAATAAGTGGAAGATAATTGAGAGTCTTGTTATTTAAAGTTAAGTTAATTAGTATTATTGGTGGCTGGGCCTACTGGTTTCATGTGTAGCTGCGTTTGGCGTTGATCGTATGCATCAAGGTTGAAGGCAGTGTAGCAATAAACGTAGGTAGTCCCTATCACGAGGTATTAGTGTAAATGTAAGTTAGAAATAATAGTTAGTTAATAAATAACAGGGTTAATTGATTACTGTAGGTGAAGATAAGCGGATTTTGAGTTGAGATAGATTTATAAAGAGACTTCTTGACTTTTCGGGATCAGGGAATTAAGGTGGTAGGTGGTAATATTTAGGGATATTTACAGTTCTTTTAGTATCAAGTTATAAATTCTTATAGCCAATTTGTTTTGTTAAACTTTAAGATAATTCTACCTTCTTCATCTATCTTTGATTTTGAGCGATTGTGATTGGATGTGAATGTGAATGCGGTGTTGTCGTGTGTGTAAATAATAAACTTTGGTTTGAATGTTGCCTGGTTGTGGAGTCAGTGATTAGAGTAAGAGTGGTTGACTGTGTCTGAGTGTTTTGTACGTTAAAAGGTATTCCTATACCTCTCCCAAAACTTAGGGGAGTTACAATGGTGGCAGCGGTGGGATAGGAGTTTCATTTCGGGGATTAGGAAGGGTTTAGATAGCATCGGGAAGTAAGGGCCGTGACTCGTGTGAATCAGTTGTGAAAGGGTATGAATGAGGACTAGCGTGGGCGGTTGGCGGGCGACTTAAAGGCTTTAAGCCTGGGTGGCTATTTTGACCCGGTAGAGGAAGGAGAGAGAACGAGTGAGTTTGAGCACACCTGGGGTCCGAACTGATCACTCGGATCTCACTCTACCAAGGTTGTCAGCTAGCTGTTTGGGTAAGTTCTATTGTGGTTGTTGCTTTGTATTATTCTGTCCGTGTTTGTTGTGGGCGATCAATTTTGGAATTGGGGTCAAGGTGAGGTTGGTTTGTCAAGGAGATGTCGAATTCAGATCGGGATGAGCGTCAGTTGAGGCGGGCGGCTAGGATGGAGGAGAAGGTTCCAGCGACGTCTGCGGCTGCATCCCTAGTGGTAACCCCTCCTCGGTTCACTGTACCAAGTGGTGGTGCGACGTTGTTGGCTACGGGTGGTATGCCGGGTGCGGTTTCTACGCCGAGGGTGGAGAGGTCTTTGGGGACGCCAGGAGTGTTGGGGACGAGGTCTGTTGGGGCGCAGCGTTTGGCGATGGGGTACGGTGAGGGTCAAGCTGTAAGGGGAGTGTCGCCGATCATGGTCCAAGGTTCTAATGGGTTTGACGATGAGTCGGTAGACAGGGAGTTAGCACGGTTCCGTAGTCAGGGTGAAAGCTTGGGTTTGCAAGGGGCGACGTTGGCCCAGTTTGTGATGGCCCAAGTGCGCAGGGAGGCGGCCATCGTCGAGGAGAGAGTGGCGCAGGCGAAGTTGCGGAAGGAAGAGCGGCGACAACGCAAAGAGGAACGAGAACTTCAGGAGAAGAAAGAAGAAGCTCGACGCCAAGCAGAAGCAGCCCAGCGTAGGGAAGAGATAGAGGCCAGACGCCAGGAAGAAGAAGCCCGACGTAAAGAGGAACGTGAACTTCAGGAAAAGAAAGAAGAAGCTCGACGCAAGGAAGAAGAAGCTCGACGCAAGGAAGAAGAAGCTCGACGCAAGGAAGAAGAAGCCCGACGTAAAGAAGAACGTGAACTTCAGGAAAAGAAAGAAGAAGCTCGACGCAAGGAAGAAGAAGCCCGACGCAAGGATGAGGCGGCCCAAAGGAGAGAGGAACGGGAGTTCCAAGAAAGGAAAGAAGAAGCACGACGACAAGAGGAAGAAGTCCGGCGCAGAGATGAGGCAGAGCGACGCCAGGAGGAGCGTCGCATACGGGAAGAGGAACTGCAAGCAAGTGAGGCGAGGTGGAAAGAGGAGTTAGCTCTGCGCACAGGGGGGACTGAGAGAGAACCGAGTTTTGACAAATACCGGGTAAAGATGTCCTTCTGTGATGACTCTGTCAACATTGACGACTACCTCCTCCACTTCGAGCGAACAGCGACAACACACAGGTGGAGCAGGGCGACATGGGCAGGTCGATTAGCAGACCAATTGAAGGGTCGCGCAGAGAGAGCATATCTACGGATGACTCCCGAGGATGCCAGCGACTACGATATGCTCAAGGTTGCGCTGTTAGAAGAGTTCCATCATACTCCAGAACACTATCGCCGGGAATTCAGAAACATCACAAAGCAAGGGGACGAGAACTTTGTACAGTTTAGTCGTCGGCTGCAGACCCTGTTGGATCAATGGATAGCGATGTCACAGTGTGCGGGAGACTATGACCGGCTGTATGACCTGATCCTGAGAGAACAGTTGATGTCAAATTTCCGGGGTGAGCTGTTCCAGTACGTCAGCGATAAAAAGCCAGCTACAGCCAAGGAAGCGGCGGTGTTAGCGTTCACTCACTTGGAATCAAAACGGGACGCCAGATTGTTCAACGCAAAACGTAACATCGGGGGCCAAATGGACGAGGAGGAAAAGAAAAAGGAGAAGACTACAAGCAACGGGGGTACCAAGACCGGAGGGGGATCGGAGGAACAGGCAGAGCAGTCAGAGGGCCAAGTGAGGCCAGTAGAGGGCAGCAGGAACAAAAAGACGAACTGGAATCGGGAATACAACAATCGGGTGATATGTCATAGGTGCAAGAAGACGGGACACATTGCCAGGGAGTGTACCGCGAACGCCTGCATGACGACCGAGCAAGATGACCAGACGAGATCTTCCGAGCCGTCAGAGCCGTTGTGCCAAGACTGCGAGAAAATTCCATTTCGGCCGATGGGAAGGTGCAAGGTTAACGGGAGAGACGCAATCAGTCTACGTGATTCAGGGGCAGACAAGACCATGGTAAAGGCTGCATTTGTTAGGCCTGAAGATTACACCAACGGGACAGTGCACGTAGAGTTTGCCGACTTAGACTGCACAAAGACGTATCCCTTAGCATGGGTTGACGTAGAATCGCCGTACATCTGTGAGAGGATTCTTGCCATCGTGAACGACAACATCAGGCCTGACATTTTTCTGGGAAACCTGGCCCAGCTTACGAGCGGAGACTGGGTGGAAGTATCGATGTATCCCAGACGGGCGTTGTGTGCGGCAGTGACAACCAGAGCACAGGCTGAAGCAGGTACACGGCCGGTGAAACCGGTGGTGGTGGTGCAGATTGAAGGGCTGCAAGTGACTCCGGATCAGCTGAAAGTCTTGCAACAGGAAGATGAAACACTAGTGCGCGCAAAACGACTGGCGAAGGAAGGGAAACAGATACAAGCAGGAAAGGGCATGGTGGAGTTCAAGATGTCTCGTGGGATACTCAAGAGGGTTTATCGGGAGAAGAAATTGGAGTGTTCACAAATATGCGTTCCCAGATCCTTGAGGAAAGGACTACTCAAGTTCGCCCACGACACACCCATGGCAGGACATCTGGGCACCAAGAAGACCCGCGAACGTCTATGGGCAGATTTTTATTGGCCAGGCCTGTGCGAAGACGTGCGACGATACTGTCAGTCCTGCGACCGATGCCAAAAAGTCACGCCGAAGGGACGAGTTGCCAAAGTGCCGCTTGGGCAAATGCCTCTGCCCAATGTTCCATTTGAGAAGGTGGCGGTGGATTTGGTGGGGCCGATCAAGCCGGCAGCTGACAGTGGGGCGAGATTCATCCTGGTGATGGTGGACTATGCGACGCGCTACCCCGAGGCTGTGGCACTTAAGTCCATCGAGGCAGAGAAGGTGGCTGAAGCGCTGTGGACAATGTGGACGAGGTTGGGAATACCCAAGGAGGTCCTGTCGGACCAGGGTGGACAGTTCACCGGGGCCGTCATGCGAGAAGTTCACCGGTTGCTCGCCGTCAAGGGACGAACCACTACGCCGTACCATGCGCAATGCAACGGCTTGGTTGAAAGGTTTAATGGCACATTGAAAGCCATGATCAAGAAATTGTGTGTGGAGGACCCCAAGACATGGGATCGGTTTATCCCAGGTGTCTTGTTCGCATACAGGGAGGTTCCGCAGGAAAGTACTGGGTTCTCCCCATTCGAGTTGCTGTACGGCCGTACAGTGAGGGGACCTATGGCCATCTTGAGGGATCTCTGGACAAAAGAAGGAGAAGACGGGAAGGAAGCGCAGACCGCGTCCGAGTACGTGTTGAATCTCCGGGACCGAATAGAAGAAACATGCAAAGTTGCCAGGGAACATCTGTGTGAGGAAGCCGTGCGCCAGAAGAAGCACTACGACCGTGGGGCCAAACGCCGGACCTTCGAGGCTGGAGATCGCGCTCTTCTACTCCTGCCTCTCAAGAAAAACAAGTTGGAGATGGCTTGGCGAGGACCCTACGTCGTGGAGGAAAGAGTGGGCGAGTGTGACTACCGCATCAGGATAGGGCCCAAGCAGAAATTGTTCCACGCCAACATGCTGAAGAAGTATGTGGAGCGGCCGGCAGCGATAGCAACGGTGTGTGTGGTGGATGAAGGGGAGGAGTGGGAAACAGTGCAGTCATCTCACGAAGACATTCCGTTGATACCCCTGACGTCAGAGGAAACGATCGAGGATGTGCACTTGGATCCAGAGACGCCAGAACTGCATATAGGGATCAAGGAAATCCTCAAGGACAACAAGGATGTCATCACTGATCTGCCACGGAGGACTTCGCTGGCAGAGTGTAGCATGCGGTTGGCGCATGACGAACCAGTTAGGGTCCGTCAGTTCCCCTTGCCATTCACGACGCGGGACATTATCGCCAAAGAAGTCGACGCGATGTTGAAGATGGGGGTCATTGAACCGTCGGTGTCCCCATACAGCTCTCCAATCGTGATCGTGGAGAAGAAAGACGGAAAAAAGAGGTTCTGCTCCGACTACCGCCGTTTGAACAAGATAGTGGAGTTTGACGCCGAACCTATGCCAAACATGGAGGCCATGTTCGCCAAGCTCAGCAAGGCGAAATATCTATCCAAGATAGATCTGGCAAAGGGATACTGGCAGATCCCTATGGCGGCAGAAGACAAGCCCAAGACCGCATTCACAACACCGCAGGGGTGTTACCAGTGGACGGTGATGCCGTTTGGGTTGAAGACGTCAGGAGCCATCTTTTCAAGGATGATGAGGAGTCTGTTGAGCCCTCTCGACATGATCGAGATCGACAATTTCATTGACGACATATTGGTGGCAACTGAAACCGTGGAGCGTCATTTGGAGTGTCTCAGAGCTTTATTCCAGCGGCTGCAGGAAGCATCGTTGTCAGCTCGACCATCCAAGTGTTACTTGGGGTTTAAACGCCTGGAGTACCTGGGACACATGGTGGGAAATGGAATGATTCAACCCGAGGAAGGGAAGATGGACAAGATAGCGAAGATGCCCAGGCCAACAACAAAGCGGCAGATCCGATCCTTCCTAGGACTAGCCGGATTCTACCGTCGATTTGTGCCGGGTTTTGCTGACATTGCACTTCCGCTGACAGACGCAACCAAGAAGTCACAGCCCAACAAGGTCATATGGACGAAGCCTATGCAGGTGGCCCTTGATACGCTGAAAGTGAAGTTATCCACAGAGCCGGTGTGCAAGCTGCCGGATTTCTCCGTGCCTTTCACTCTTCGCACAGATGCATCCGGTGTTGGGTTGGGGGCGATGCTACTCCAAGACCAGGGGAACGGGATGCAGATGGTGGCCTGTGCGAGCAAAAAGTTGCTGCCAGCGGAGCGTAACTACAGTACCATCGAGCGCGAGTGCTTGGCGGTGGTGTGGGGGGTGCGGAAGTTTGGCCCGTACCTCTACGGAAAACCTTTCTGCATTCAGTCCGACCACAAACCCTTAGAGTACCTGGAGGGTTTGAAGGCGACTAACAAGAGGTTGATGCGGTGGGCGTTGGCTCTGCAACCCTACATGTATACCATCCAGGCGATTCCTGGAAGAGACAACGTGGGGGCCGACTTGCTCAGTCGCTCGGAAGAGTAACCAGATGTGGGAAGCATTGAACCATCAAAATGGACTGATTTTGGTGGGCTGGATCATTTTTTTTTGCAAGTCCATGGATGTCAGTAGAGTTGGGTAGTGTTTTAGTTCAGGGGGAGTTGTGGTTGGATTACACGTTTTAGGATTCCTGGCATTGGTCAGAGGTGTGTGATTTTTGGTTCAATACAGGGTGTTTTGTACTTGGGTGGGGGGTTTGTCACAAACTCTGCCCAAGTCCAGCCATGAATTATTTGTAATTCGTGCATGAGCTGGGTTTCGTGCGGTTTTGGCTCAGATGGGTGCCTATACAGTGACTCGGTGTGTGTCCGTGGCTATGGACAGCCAATCGCGGGAGTGTATTCACGCACGTGGGGTTGCGTGATGCGTGAACGAGTCACAGGCTCGAAGGTCACTGCTGTGTAAAACTGTGAAGAGAACGGATGGTTGATGTGAATGCTCTATCCGGCCGACCGGCGTGTTGATGTTTTATTCGACCCCGGAGACAAGTTGTGTTCCAGCTGTCTTGGTGTGGCTTCAAGGGTTCTACGGGTGGTCAGTCCTCGAACGGCAAGGTGTGTTGAAATTCTGTAGTTTTTCTCTCCTTCCGTGCTCAGGGTCAAAATTTGTTGGTTCGGTAGTGTTTGTGTATGAGAGAGTTTTAGTTTTTTAGTTTCCTTGGTTGTTGTCATTTTATGTGTAGGGTGTCGGGGGTAGAAAAGGGAAAGGGGGTGGACAGTTTTTCATTGTGCAAGAAGTAGGAAGGACGAGAGAGGGAATCTAAATTTGAAGATAAATGGAGTCCCCTTGGCACAAAGGACCTGTGCTGAAATGGCTCAAGCACAAGAAGTGGGGAGAGCGAGTAGGCTGGTGGAGAGAAGAAAAGAGGTGTCAGCAGTTGCTGCGAGTGAACTTATGTGTGGGAAGGATTTATTTTTATGGAGGGTGTATTTAAGGTAGAGAGCGTTAATTCCAGAGAATAGTCGTGTAGTAGTTGTTAGTGCGGAAATTTGGAGACGAGGTACGGGAGGTTTTAAACGGGAGTTCACTGTCAAGACAGAAGACGGGGGGTTGGTTGTAAATATGTGACGTCATCACGGTTAGAGAAAGAGGAAAGAACGAGGTGCCACTATGTAATATGACTTAAATTCATAAGGGGTAAGAGAAGTGGCGTTGTTTGTGAAGGGGCTGCTTGTAAATGGTTGGGTCAAATAATGAAATAGGAATTGTTGATTATGGGGGCAGCCATGTTGGATTGACTTTGTGAAATGGGAGTTGTAAATACTTTGTACATTTATATTGATATGGTGTCTTTAAAATTGTATAAAAGTAAAGACTATAATTAGGTATTTAAGGGAGTGAAAATTGTAAGAATTATTACATAATTGGTCATGTTGGGACTCTGGTATTTTGATAATGATGTTGTGGTTAAAGTTAAATGGTAACTTTGACGAGATGGCCAGGGTGGTTAATTAAGTAGTTAATTATGGTAATTAATGAGTAATTGAAGTATTGTTGGGGAACAAGTAGTTATACTTGGCTTTGTTCCTACAACAGCGTTCAAGCATAGAAGCGTGGCTGTGGGCGAGTCCAAGCCAGGAGAGACGAACGACACAGGAGACAGCATGAGTTTCCGGGAGAAAGATGCTTCCGACTCGTTACCCGGGAGGAAGGCGTGTTGTTGGTGGAGTGTGTGACCACCGGTGTGTCGCAAGTGTGAGCTGTGGAGGTGAGGTGGCCCACCGTCAGTGAGTAAAGTGGTGGAAAGTGCTGGCATGCTATTGCCACGAGCACTCTGTGCACAAGAATATCTTATGGCATCTGTGTGCCTCGAGTTATGCAGCTGTGGCTTCACTAAGCATTGTGACCTATAAGTGAATTTAAACATATTAAAGACATAAAGATTGTGCAAGTGTTAGAAGAAACCAGGTAGAAATTGATTATTAATTAAATATTAGGTTAGAAAATTGGGTACCAGGCCTGGTTATTACATTTCAACGGGACTAATCTGGAGTGTCTTTGTTTTTTTCTTTGAGCAACGTTGATTTTGTGGATCGGCGAGATGTGAACTGGACTTGGTTGTGAAACGTCATGATCATTACGCACGAAGAGAAAAGTATGTAGTGATATGGTAATTTGTTGTTATGAAGTAAGGTTGTTACGTGGTGAATTAATGTGAATGTGTTATTGATGAATTAATGTTCGTACCATTTATTGTGTTGAAATAAGTGGAAGATTCAACGGGACTAATCTGGAGTGTCTTTATTTTTTTTATGTTTGTTTTGAGCGACGTTGATTTTTGTGGATCGGCGAGATGTGAACTGGACTTGGTTGTGAAACGTCATGATCATTACGCGCGAAGAGAAAATTATGTAGTGATATTGTAATTTGTTGCTATGAAGTAAGGTTGTTACGTGGTGAATTAATGTGAATGTGTTATTGATGAATTAATGTTCGTACCATTTATTGTGTTGAAATAAGTGGAAGATAATTGAGAGTCTTGTTATTTAAAGTTAAGTTAATTAGTATTATTGGTGGCTGGGCCTACTGGTTTCATGTGTAGCTGCGTTTGGCGTTGATCGTATGCATCAAGGTTGAAGGCAGTGTAGCAATAAACGTAGGTAGTCCCTATCACGAGGTATTAGTGTAAATGTAAGTTAGAAATAATAGTTAGTTAATAAATAACAGGGTTAATTGATTACTGTAGGTGAAGATAAGCGGATTTTGAGTTGAGATAGATTTATAAAGAGACTTCTTGACTTTTCGGGATCAGGGAATTAAGGTGGTAGGTGGTAATATTTAGGGATATTTACAGTTCTTTTAGTATCAAGTTATAAATTCTTATAGCCAATTTGTTTTGTTAAACTTTAAGATAATTCTACCTTCTTCATCTATCTTTGATTTTGAGCGATTGTGATTGGATGTGAATGTGAATGCGGTGTTGTCGTGTGTGTAAATAATAAACTTTGGTTTGAATGTTGCCTGGTTGTGGAGTCAGTGATTAGAGTAAGAGTGGTTGACTGTGTCTGAGTGTTTTGTACGTTAAAAGGTATTCCTATACCTCTCCCAAAACTTAGGGGAGTTACAGTAAGGCGTCCGCCCCGTGATCTGGAGGTCGTGGGTTCGAACCCCGGCCGTGTCATACCTAAAACTTTAACATTGGCAATCTAGTGGCTGCTCCGCCTGGCGTCTGCTATTATGGGGTTAATGCTAGGACTGGTTGTTCCGGTGTCAGAATAATGTGACTGGGTGAGACATGAAGCCTGTGCTGCGACTTCTGTCTTGTGTGTGGCACACGTTAAATGTCAAAGCAGCACCGCCCTGATATGGCCCTTCGTGGTCGGCTGGGCGTTAAGCAAACAAACAAACAAACAAATCTTGTCCACCCTTTTCTGTACATGTAGGTATACAAACAGTTCCGCTAAATTTGCATTAAATATACGTATCAAAAGTCGTTTTTAATCGTTTTTGAAGAGATTTCTCCTCTGTTTTCGTAGGCAAATGTTTTTGCTCAGTTTGCGTCAAATACATACATGTGTATCAAATGTATTTTCGTAGTTTTTTTAAAAATTCTTTTTATTGTTTTTATTAGATACATCTCTTTGTTAGCTTTGGCTGAACACACGAAGGTTATTGCTATGTTTGGAACAAGTACGTGTGTCAAAAATTATTTATTAGACGATTTTAAGGACCTTTTTCCCCCGATAGCTTTTTCTGAAGACTAAGGTTTTCGTTATATTTACATGAGAAACATTTCAAAAGCCGCTGTAATAATGTTTTTTTTTAAAGACATGTATCTCTTCGCTAGCTTGTTCTTTTAGTACACACGTGTTCGCTCTGTTTTCATTAGTTAAACGCTTTTGAAGGAAAATCTCCTCAGCAGCTTTTTACATTTAGTCAAGTTTTGACTAAATGTTTTAACATAGAGGGGGAATCGAGACGAGGGTCGTGGTGTATGTGTGTGTGTGTGTGTGTGTGTGTGTGTGTGTGTGTGTGTGTGTGTGTGTGTGTGTGTGTGTGCGTGTGTGTGCGTGTGTGTGTGTGTAGAGCGATTCAGAGTAAACTACTGGACCGATCTTTATGAAATTTCACATGAAAGTTCCTGGGCATGATATCCCCAGATATGTCTCGACGGGGTGAAAGAATATAATGACGTCACTCGAGGCTCCGAGAGAGCCTCGAGTGACGTCATCATATTCATTGACCCAGTCTCGACAAAATATCAGGCGATACCATGGATGGACGGAGCTGTAACTTATACTTATGACCTGTCCAATGTCACAGTAGGCATACATTATCCCACAGTGTTGGTGTTTATTTTATTTTTTTATCGCAGCATTTAATGCAATACCGGTTTTCACTTGGCAATAAAACATTGGCCCGTCATTGTGAATTCTGCTTTCTGATTTACACCCGCCACTTCTGCTTGCTAAAAGGCAAAGTCTTTCCTGTGAGGGCGGGGATATAGCTCAGTTAACGTTGGTAGCGCGCTGGATTTGTATTCAGTTGGCCGCTGTCAGCGTGAGTTCGATCCCAGGTTCGGCGGAAATGTATTTCAGAGTCAACTTTGTGTGCAGACTCTCTTAAGTGTCCGAACTCCCACCCGTGTACACTACATTGGGTGTGCACGTTAAAGATCCCACGATTGACAAAAGGGTCTTTCCTGGCAAAATTGCTTAGGCACAGTTAATAATTGTCTACCTATACCCGTGTGACTTGGAATAATAGGCCGTGAAAGGTAAATATGCGCCGAAATGGCTGCAATTACTGGCCGTATACAATTTCATCTCACACGGCATCACTGCAGAGCGCCTAGAACTGTACCCACGGAATATGCGCGATATAAGCGTCATTGATTGATTGATTGATTGATTGAAAACACACATATCGGCGTATATCGGGGGGCCCGGTAGCTCAGTTGGTAGAGCACTGGACTTGTGATCGAAAGGTCGCAGGTTCGAATTCGGGCCGGGACGGACACGGGTCAACTTTATGTGCAGACCCAGAGACGGAAGCCATGTCCCACCCTCGTGTCATCACAATGGCACGTAAAAGACCTTGGTCATTCTGCCATAAGTGCAGGTGGCTGAATACACCTAAACACGCAGACACTTGGGTAGCGCGACTCCGTTGCTGCTAGCTTTTCACTGGGAGGAAGCGACCCGAATTTCCCAGCGATGGGACAATAAAGTAATGAAAATGAAATTGAAATGAAAATGAAAATGAAAATGAAATGAATATCATCAGCTATGACCAGGCTTTTACATAGGCTAAAGCCATCCTTTAACTAAGTCCACGAGGAGCAGGGTTAACCCTGGATAGATGCGCTATAGAAATAGTATGCATTATTATTATTATTATTCTGTTTTATTTATTTATTTATTCCTAGTGATTTTTTCGATTTTTAAAATTATTTTGTAAAGGTTGGATAGAATGTGCGATGTAGCTGATTGTCACAATTTGTGGTTTTCATGGTTTTTCTTCCCTTGAAATCGCAGCCAGTGTCTAAATGACCACAGACATGTCCGAGTTTTTACACGTTGCGCATGCGTCCAGTCTCTTGGACACATACCATTATTTTGCAATCTGGGGTGGGGTTGTGTGTGTGTGCGTGTGTGTGTGTGTGTGTGTGTGTGTTGTTTGTGTGTGTGCGTGTGTCTGTGTGTGTGTGTATATATGTGTGTGTTATGCGTGTGTGTGTGTGTGTGTTGTTTGTGTGCGTGTGTGTGTGTGTGTGCGTCTGTGTGTGTGTGCGTGTGTGTGTGTGTGCGTGTGTGTGTGTGTGTGTGTGGTTATGTGTGTGTTTGTGTGTGTGTGTTTACATGATGTGTGTGTGTGAGTGTGTGTTTACATGATGTGTGTGTGTGTGTGTTTGTGTGTGTTTACACGTTTGTGTGTGTGTGTGTGTGCGCGTGTGTGTGTGTGTGTGTGTGTGTGTGTGTGTGAGAGAGCGTGTGTGTGTTAATGTGTGTGTGTGTGTGTGTGTGTGTGTGTGTGTGTGAGAGAGCGTGTGTGTGTTAATGTGTGTGTGTGTGTGTTATTGGAACGTTTAATTCAGGACAAAACCAAGCATTCACAAGAACTTCGACTTATGGGCCTTATAGTGGACAAACAGGAGACATACAATCAGTTATGTTAGTATGTCAGTTGTGTCTTGTTCGTTCACTTGTACAGCCAATAGGTTGAAGTTCGTGTGAATGTTTCATTTTCTCTTCAATTCAGCGTTCTAATAGGTTAATCTTTCTGTTTAAGAAAAGAAGTTTTGATTGCTGAGTGGCCATATCTGGTTGAATTTATTTTGCTGGTGGGAGTCCAGATGAAACACGGAAGATAAGACGACATTATATATATATACTTGGGCTACCTTGAATCACTTTCTGTTTAGAAATCGGTACCACGACATTACTTCAGCAAAAGATGCCTACTATGCACAGAATTATGCGTAAAAGCTTGGGCGTGTCGACTATGTTATACACGATGTTTTACGAGGAAGGGTCCGTGAATAATGAACCGTTCATCAGCAACATTAACAATATGTAGCAACCTCACGGGTAATTCATCCCGGTCGTCGTGACAGTGGCGGGTTAAGTGTTGCTCAGATACCACCCTTTGTTCTGGCCTGTACCCGGTAACTCTGAGTCCCCCAACCCCCCACAACACACGCACACTCAGTCATAGTTCTGACCCCCCCCCTTCCCCCCTCCATCGCCTCTCCTTCCACCACCCTTCATTTCATCACCATCATGAGTGATCCCCTCTACTGACCTGAACACCCTGTAAAAATGGCTGCTGTCGATGTGAACCGCTTCCTGTGAGCCGTTTCCGACGTAAATATCCCCACAAACGTGTTGTATTAATTGGTATAGCTTTTGAATTGATGCCAAATATGATATGATTTTAGTGTCCCAAGTTAGCCCTCTGCGTCTCCTAAAAACCCACACAAGGTTTGTTTGATTGGATCAAATGGATGAGTCAAAATCTTTGCTTTTCATTACGATAATTTCTTAGTTACAACAAACTGCCACGGTTTTCTTCTTTGATAAGTTTGGTACCTTGCAACAGTTTAATTGAATTTAGCCCTCCAGTATGAACAATACCCCACATATTGCATTGCTTGTTACAGTGGAACCTGCCCTGGAGACCACCTGCCCATTAAGACCACCTGTCCATTAAGACCACCTGTCCATTAAGACCACCTGCCCATTAAGACCACCTGTCCATTAAGACCACCTGTCCATTAAGACCACCTGCCCATTAAGACCACCTGCCCATGAGACCACCTGCCCATGAGACTACCTGTCCCTGGAG
>NC_090255.1:40058242-40090742 GCF_037325665.1 Littorina saxatilis
TTTCGTGCGCACTTGGTCTTGTGCTTGCGTGTGCACACGGGGGTGTTCGGACACCGAGGAGAGTCTGCACACGAAGTTGACTCTGAGAAATAAATCTCTCGCCGAACGTGGGGACGAACTCACGCTGACAGCGGCCAACTGGATACAAATCCAGCGCGCTACCGACTGAGCAACATCCCCGCCCTCCATTGAGCTCTGAATTTGCTCTCTTTATAGACTTTGTGACGGTACATGCCGAATATTTAAAACTCGTATTAAGGCGACTGGTCAAGACTTCTAAGGTTTGTTTGTTTGTTTGTTTGTTTGCTTAACGCCCAGCCGACCACGAAGGGCAATATCAGGGCGGTGCTGCTTTGACATTTAACGTGCGCCACACACGAGACAGAAGTCGCAGCACAGGCTTCATGTCTCACCCAGTCACATTATTCTGACACCGGATCAACCAGTCCTAGCACTAACCCCATAATGCCAGACGCTTTGCGGAGCAGCCACTAGATTGCCAATTTTAAAGTCTTCTAGGTATGACCCGGCCGTGGTTCGAACCCACGACCTCCCGATCACGGGGCGGACGCCTTACCACTAGGCCAACCGTGCCGGTACTTCTAAGGTATGCGCGTTTAATCGCAAACAATAATCAAAACTTGATTAAATGTAAAAAGTATTGTAACTGAAGTAGATCGATTCATAAATGTCATTTACATTTTTCACCAAATTAGGATAATAGGAACAAGAGATGCAGGTGAAAAGAACAAGAACAAGATAACAATCAAAATGTCCTGACCAGTACCAGACACAATCCGTCCAAAGAGGTCTGTTTGTGTTGCTCGTCACGTGTTTCTGGTAAGGCCAAAAAAAAAAAAATTGTCTGTTTAGGGTAACATGACCAAAAAAAGTAGGGTCGGTAGGTAGGTATTTTTTTTTTTTTTTTTTTTTTTTGTGTGTAAATGCTATGTTGGCTGAACATTCACTTCTTATATTTGATGAATACATGTTTCAAAACTAACGTATAAATAAAACAGAGAGAAAGGGAGAGAAAGAAACGCCAAATGTCTTTTTTTAGCATTTTTACCTCTTTTTTTTTTTTTTTTTTTTTGAAATCAAAAAAAAGTTTTTGGGTCGGCGCCAAATCGATAGGGTCGGTCGGGTTACCCTAAACAGACAATTTTTTTTTTGGCCTAATGGTCAGTACATTTTTATTATCTTGTTCAAATTATGATGTTAGACACAGATCTCGACATTCATTGTTCAACTCGACCGCGGAGAACAATAGTAGCCAAGAGTGTGTCAAAATAAAACAGTTTGCGAATAACGTATATTTTGTGTGGTCTCGTGATAGCATGCAGTCACCTGCTCGGTCTGTCCATTCATCACCAGGTGTTAATGAAAGACGAACACAGTGAGGCTTGTGAGATAACAGCGCCATGTCATCGTAATAAATTCACCACAGCAAAACCGGTGCACCGAGGACTTTTGACGCGACTGACCTGCCATAGATAACACACTCTCATAATCATTGCCTCTTGTGTCGCTCCCGCTTTTGTCCGTATAGCTACCGAATTCAGTCACAAGTGAACTTTTTCACCTCGAATCTCAGCAAAAACTGAATATGAGATAGATCGTAAGGATGGAATGTATTCATAATAGACACACGCGTTGAGAAATAAGGCAAATAAGTATTGTCATTGCCAGCAACGTGTTGGGTCGCATTCATTATTGGACACCTTGAATGGCCACACAGTGTCAGGGTCATCCTCGTTCCTATCGTTTAGCAGGTGATATTTCATGCATTGTCACTAACACGACTGGGTTTTTCTCAGACCTTCTCAGGTGAGTATCCTTGAACAGCAGTGACCGGTTTAGCGCTCTCAAGTTTATCCCTGGACCAACTTTCCCATTCGTTCACTACTCACTACTCATGTGCAAAAATGAAGGAGAAATCTGAGAACGTGTTCATGCTGCGCTTTACCTTCCGCCCCTGGAGCATCGTTATCTCCATCTGTTCGGAAAAGCTTGCCTTTCGCTGGGCCATCTTTGGTTGTAAGTGAATGGGAAAAACGAATTATTTAAATCTTCAGAATCAAAATGATGTTTAATTGTAATTTTATTTTATCTAAATCTTTTTTCGGGTGTGCCGGAGAATGACATGAAATGAAGGTGATGGACAGACTGCAATAACTGATTGAGAAAGCTCGACATGCAGAAACTTCAGATCATCGCCACCCACCCTCACCCCTACCCACCGAGTACCCCTCTATATCCTCTAAGATAACTTCTTTTTTTTTCTTTACTTTCTTTCATATATATCTAATTTTTTTTTTTTAGCCCAAACACATTTGTTTTTGACAAGATTTTGTACCAGATTAAGGCATTTGTACTGAGAGTTGAGTGCAGACGAAGTATGTATTTTGCAATGAACTGAAGCTAAATATATTCATTGAAGACTAAGTGCAAAAAAGTTAAAGTGAAGAAAGGAAACCCATTTCATAACACCGACTGAGTTAAGTGGGGTTTGAGGACTGTTTACCCCACCAATAGGTACATAAACAGCTCATTTGTTATTGGACAATGCTCACACAAAGAGCAATGACGTCATATCCTATATTCATTCAGACCAATACAACAAACAGGATTGAATGCAAGATTTGCTGTTGACGAAAAAATAGTTTGCACTGTATGGTTAAAGACATTCTGTACTGCGTTGTGCCCTTACTGACCGTATATATTATGTATATATTCATATTAATATAAACATGTTATCGATGGTATTGTCAGCAAGCAAAATAAACACGGCTGTACAGTGTGCAACAAAGCAGCGCAAAAAGTGCATGTTTTATATTGGCTTTATTGTGTAGATCATCATGACACACTTCACTAACCCTGTGGATCATCATGACACACTTAACTAACCCTGTGGATCATCATGACACACTTAACTAACCCTGTGGATCATCATGACACACTTCACTAACCCTGTGGATCATCATGACACACTTCACTAACCCTGTGGATCATCATGACACACTTAACTAACCCTGTGGATCATCATGACACACTTAACTAACCCTGTGGATCATCATGACACACTTAACTAACCCTGTGAATCATCATGACACACTTAACTAACCCTGTGGATCATCATGACACACTTAACTAACCCTGTGGATCATCATGACACACTTAACTAACCCTGTGGATCATCATGACACACTTAACTAACCCTGTGGATCATCATGACACACTTAACTAACCCTGTGGATCATCATGACACACTTAACTAACCCTGTGAATCGACCTCTTGGGCGCGCATTTAAACACTTAGAGTACCAGTTAGTGGTATCATTTGGGCGAGAGAGAAAGTGTGTGTGTGTGTGTGTGTGTGTGTGTGTGTGTATGTGTATGTGCATGCGTGTATGCGTGTGTGTGTGTGTGTGTGTGTGGGTGTGGGTGTGTGTGTGTGTGTGTGTGTGTCTGTCTGTCTGTCTGTCTGTCTGTATGTATGTCTGTCTGTGTGTAAATTTGCTATAATCAGTTTTCAAAGTCTTGTGTGTTATTGCCACATGCAAACAACGCTGGTTCAATGAGAAAACAACCACTCTAAAGAAGAGCAGATTGACCATTGACCACTCCGCACTGTCCACTCCCACGCAACGCCCTGACCACTTCAACACTGACCGCTGTACTCTTACAATAACCGTCCCTGTCACCTGACCTGTTGCGAGGGGTGGAGGGTGTACCTGTGGGGGGACAAGTATCGATAGTGGTGGAGGGGATGGGGGTATAAACCCTGGGTCAACCCCATTCCGATCGGGTGACAGAAGTCATAAAACACCGTACCGGCGTGCAAATGATCCTCCTAAGATCCAGCTAAATGCGTGAGTTTTTGTCTGGCCTAGCTGTATACGGTGTCAAGTGAACGTTGTGCCCCCTGCTTTAAATATTGCCTCCCGTGTGGCGGAATGTACCGAGTAGAATAATATCAAAGATCTGAGAAACAAAGGGAAGTAAGCTAGCGCTCTAAATGCGTACGACATGAGCTTCGTTTGATTAGGATTTTAAAATCATGTCAAATGAACGTGTGTGCATGTAACGCACAGCTGTAGAAAGAACGATTGAATAAGTCACATAATTACATGTATACCATTTTGGATTAGTCACAGCTGAACAAGTCTTCCAGAGATGTATACCGTGGACATGTACACATGATGTTTAGCGGTATAGCTATCAGCGGCATAGTTCAAGTATCTTTCCAGCTGGCAGTAAATAGAATATAAACTTATAACGTCTAAACAAATATATGTAGAAAGTAAAACACAACGAAACCAAAACGTTTTCAGCAAACGAACACAATAAACGATGTTTATTTCAACCCGATGTTGCTTTCACTATTAAAATGAAGGGGATGTGGGCGTCGATGTCGATAGTTTCATATCCGTAGCTAGCTATTTGTGGTGGAGATACGAGTACTTTTACTAGTCATCTGATTATTCAATTGAATTTATGTGCGTGAAACCCCAGTCATCTATCTCTTTACATCAGACTGCACGTGCAAGAGCTGTATTGACAAACATCAGCTTTCAGTTTCCGAGGTAAGATAGCAAAGGTGATCGGATTAATCATTGGTTTCGTGACTGGTACACGGGCAATGGGTCTGTTCATGGCTAAAAAAAAAAAAAAAGCACGAATATATATTGACATTTTCTGAGTGGAGAAATGCTGCAAACAATCTTAAAAAAAAAGTTGACTGAGTTTGGACGAGCGTTTCGTGAACGTCTGTAGATACTACTTCTTGGCACACTCGGGTGTCTTTATGCCGCTAGCGAACTGTCAATTTGTGAATACAGTACAGTTACATTATTTTAGGCACTATTCGTTTTTAAACAAAGAAACAAAACCACTCAATTATTAACAGGCGACTGTTGACAGGTTTTCCCCGGGGATCTAATTTGTGTCAGCACCGGTAATCGTTTTACTATGACCGTAGGTGCGAGAAACGAGCGGCCAACGCCGTTCGTCTCAGGCCTTTTGCGGTCTCTTTACAACGTGCGTTGAACAGCACCGGCAGTGTTCACGTCTGACACCGTTTTTGCCTGACAGTTATTGGTCGTGCAAGACGGGGGGGGGGGGGGGGGGGGGGGGGGGGGGGGGGGGGGGGGGGGGGGGGGGGGGGGGGGGGTGAGGGTCTGTGGGAAGGAATTGTGCTGCCAGCACTTCGGGGTGTCCATGGGGGGGACACACATGCCATTGCTTAACTCTACAGGCAAAGGTAAGAATTGGTCCTGATTTGTACTGGATTTTTCTCTCTCTAGGAATTGTTTTAATTTGATTAAGGGGGTTTGTGTTTTTTTCGTTTCCTAATTTCGATCTGCTACTGCTGCTGCTGCTGCTACTACTACTACTACTACTACTACTATTACTACTACTACTACTATTATTACAACTACTACTACTACTACTACTATTACTACTACTACTACCACTACTACATGTACTACACTTTTTATTTTTGTTGAAACGTAGTAGCCAATGCTCCGAACACTTACTTGCATGCTTACTGCCCGTTCTGCCGGTTGGCATGTAGGGCATCTCCGAAGGTACTTTAGCATTACGTTTAAAAACAAAAAGAGAAAAAAAAAGAAGAAACAATTCCGTTGTTGTTTAGGTGCTACAGTCCTTGTGTTGACACCATTTTAAAAAGCTGTCACTTACGTAGGTAATAAACAGTGTGGTACGGAATATCTGCATTAGATGTAACAGACTTCATGTTTTTTACGGGTTATGCGGATTATTTCAACGAGATATATAACAGACTTCGGTTACAGGATAGTTGGTGCCCTATGAGTGAATAGATTTGATGATCTGTAACTG
This sequence comes from Littorina saxatilis, assembly GCF_037325665.1. Classification (NCBI taxonomy): domain Eukaryota; kingdom Metazoa; phylum Mollusca; class Gastropoda; order Littorinimorpha; family Littorinidae; genus Littorina; species Littorina saxatilis. The sequence continues at coordinate 40,064,108 of NC_090255.1, forward strand.
ACGTAGTAAGTTCACAATGTTGTTTCAATATCTTCAGTACACACTATCTTAACAAGATGAAGCAGACTTCGGTCACATACAAGTTTGAGCAAAGTGAGCATGCAAAGATTTTTTTTTTATAATACACATATATGTTACTGGCTGACGTTTTTTTTTAATGATCTGTAACAGATTGGTGTTACATGACACTTTGTGTTCTGTGAATGAGGAACCTTTTTTTTAATTTTTTTTAGCTGCGACAGAGTGACGTAAAAAAAAGTACAGGTTGCAGGATAGGTGGTAGGTTCCTTGTGAAGAACAGTGATGTAACTGACTGGCTTCTTATGGCGTAGCCTTAGTGTCATACTTAGTGTCATACTTAGTGTCATACTTAGTGTCATACTTAGTGTCATACTTAGTGTCATACTTAGTGTCATACTTAGTGTCATACTTAGTGTCATACTTAGTGTCATACTTACAGAACGGGAGAGAACCATAATGTCGCAGTACAAAAGGTCGAGAACATTTAGTCGAGGGTCAAAACGTAGAGGGTGACAAAAAGGTCGAGTGCGACAAAAAAGTCGACAGCAAAAAGTTGAGTGCGACAAAAGGTCGAGTGTGACAAAAAGTCGACAGCAAAAGGTTGAGTGCGACAAAAGGTTGAGCGCGACAAAAGGTCGAGGATTGAAAAGATAGCAGGGTGAAATATAAATATCTTCATCATACTGTTTATTGCTTCCACGAAGTCATTCCATGGCAGAGTTTAACCTCCACTTTTGTGTCACTAATAGGGGTATTTGAATTTAGTTTAAAACCCTACACTTCCACATTCTCTTTTTTGTCATATTTTGTTTGTTTCTCATTGACCAATACGATGCTTCTTGTCGCTCTTGCTCATAGAGTTTGTAAAAGTGTCAGTACATTCCATTTCGTCCGGGACAAAACCGGGGAAAAACATCAATATGACACTAGGCGAAAGGTGAACTTTTTGGTTTAAACAATAGTGCATACCATTGAAATATTGAGAATTGTTTATTTATATCAATGCGGTTTTAAGATTGACAGTTGGTGTCAGTAAACGTTGGTTTGTGTGCCTTGTGTACAAGTCATTCCGAGAAAAACAAAGAAACGACCACGAAGAGACGGTGGCGTTCATGCGTGGAGAAAGGGGACTCGACATATGCAAACCTCGACCCTTTGTCGTACTCGACTTTTTGCTGTGTCGCACTTGAACTTTTGTCGCCTTCGACGTTTTGACGCTCGACCAATTGTCCTCGACCTTTTGTGCCTCGCACACCCTACGTTTTAAAGAACATAAATATAATGACCTGAAAATGTAAGTGCCAGAGCATTGTTTTTTTCCACTGAACTGGACACATTTTGTCATGAGCTGAAACTGACTTAGAAGTAATTCACAAGTGTCACGCGTGAGTTGTTCCCAGTGAAATGGGGGAAACATTCCGTGAGTTGTTCCTAGTGAAATGGGGGAAACATTCCGTGAGTTGTTCCTAGTGAAATGGGGGAAACATTCCGTGAGTTGTTCCCAGTGAAATGGGGGAAACATTCTGTGAGTTGTTCTCAGTGAAATGGGGGAAACATTCCGTGAGTTGTTCCCAGTGAAATGGGGGAAACATTCCGTGAGTTGTTCCTAGTGAAATGGGGGAAACATTCCGTGAGTTGTTCCTAGTGAAATGGGGGAAACATTCCGTGAGTTGTTCGCAGTAAAATGGGGGAAACATTCCGTGAGTTGTTCCTAGTGAAATGGGGGAAACATTCCGTGAGTTGTTCCTAGTGAAATGGGGGAAACATTCCGTGAGTTGTTCCTAGTGAAATGGGGGAAACATTCCGTGAGTTGTTCCTAGTGAAATGGGGGAAACATTCCGTGAGTTGTTCCTAGTGAAATGGGGGAATCATTCCGTGAGTTGTTCCTAGTGAAATGGGGGAAACATTCCGTGAGTTGTTCCTAGTGAAATGGGGGAAACATTCCGTGAGTTGTTCCCAGTGAAATGGGGGAAACATTCCGTGAGTTGTTCCTAGTGAAATGGGGGAAACATTCCGTGAGTTGTTCCTTGTGAAATGGGGGAAACATTCCGTGAGTTGTTCCTAGTGAAATGGGGGAAACATTCCGTGAGTTGTTCCTGGTGAAATGGGGAAACATTCCGTGAGTTGCAACTGGCCGGCAATACGCATGTGTTCGTGTTTTTCATGTGCCAAACCTGACGTGGAGATACATACGTGTGTTACTTATATAGAGAATACTACATGGCTTGTTGTGTCGTACCAGATTTACACGAGGTGGTTTGTTTAAAATATTGAACTGCGAGCGAAAGCGAGCTGTTCACTATTTGAAAAAGCAACAAGTAAACCTGGTTCGACACAGCAAGCAATGTAGTATTCTGTTTATCCTACATCTGTACTTACGTGCATTTGACTGAAAATGTCCTGCAGTCGAGGCAGCTAACTTGAAGACGCTTGTTTTGGAACCTCGAGCTCTTCTAAAGCCTCGTGCAATCTATTACGTCAAAGTAAAGAAACGTCACTCTGGGTGTTAGTTCTAAAAATTCATCGAGGGTGATTAGCGAGCGCAATTTTTTTTCTTCTATAATGACGTTTGTCTCGGTGACTTTGCCATAAGCAGTGGAAAAACAGGTCCCTGCCAGACTTGCTTGACATGACCTCATTTGCATGATATACACAAGTGTGATTTGAACGATTATTATCTCACGGGTGTCTCTCTCACGTATGTAGGATAAATGGTGTTTAGCGCTGGTTTGTTCGCTCCTTGTGAACAGGGAAGACTCAAGACTCAAAGACTCAAAATGTTTACTGTCCTCATAAAAACAAGGAAAATTGCCTTACAGTGTCAGGCGATCACAGACATGAAAACATCACATGTATTAAGAATTAGACGATTGCACTTAAAACTAATAACTCTAGCCCGCTTCATATTTGCTGTAAACTTAGAATTAGAATTGCATTAAAACGCATGTAAACATCCTGAGCGTCTCTCGCAGCACTCACACTTACAGACACACACACAGACACACACACAGACACACAGACACAGACACACAGACACAGACACACAGACACAGACAGACACAGACAGACACAGACAGACAGACACACACACACACACACACACACACACACACACACACACACACACACACACACACACACACACTCTCTCTCTCTCTCTCACTCGCCATCTCTCTCTATCTCAGTTTAACTAAAAACAATAAAATATATTCAGATTGAGTGGGTAATAATGGCACACAGGCATGATTTAAAAGATCATGAATAGATAACACATGCGCATGTATCGAGACCAAGAGCATTCTACAAACTCGTACGCACCCGCACACACACTTGTACACAAACACATACATACACACAGTCACACGATCACAACACACAAGCACACACGCACACACACATACACACACACACACACACACACACACACACACACACACACACACACACACAGACGCTCACACAGACACAGGCATACACACACACACACACTCACACCAGCGGATCAACATCCGCGCACCCACACATGCACCAAAGTGCCCATCGCTGCGGAGTTGGCGGCAAATCACACAGGCTGCTTCAGGTCGTGGCGTTGAGTAGCCTGACAGCAGAGGGCAAGTAGGAGTCCAGGAACCTGTTAGTGCGGCACTTGAAGGAGCGCAACCTCCTCGATGCTGATCGGGCTGGAGTCTGAGCTGTGAGGACGGGATGGAGAGGGTGAGATGGATCTGACCGGATCTTATTAAGCTTTCTGATGGCTGTCTTCTCGTAGATGGAGTTGATGCTTGGCAGTTCTTCTTTGATGATTCTTTCAGCAGTTCTGATAATTTTCCCCAGCTGATCAACATCCGTCTTCTTTGCGCTCCCAAGGAAGCATACGATGTTGTATAGCGTGACGCTCTGTACTACTGACTGAAAGAACAGTGACATGATTTTTTGGTCCACCCTGAATTTCTTCAGTTTTCTGAGGAAGAAGAGTCTCTGGTTGCCCTTTTTGCAGCAAGCGCGGATGTGTTCAGTCCAGTCCAGTTTATCATCAATTACCATGCCCAGGTACTTATACGACTTAACAGTCTCAACTGGTTGACCCTTGATGGTGATTGGTTGAAGTTCTGGCTTTTCTCTCCTGAAGTCGACAATGAGTTCTTTTGTTTTGGAGACGTTTAGGTCTAGGTAGTTTCTGTCACACCACCCCACAAGCTCAGCGACCGAAAGACAGTCAGATCGAGATACAGAAAGACAGAGTCAGATCGAGATACAGAAAGACAGAGTGGGGGATTGGGGGGAAGGGACTGTGCGGGTGATTATTGGCAAGAGCAATAACTAGAAAGGTGGAAGTAGGGTAGGGGTTGAGATCAATAACCGGACACACGGTACCATTCGCAGTGAGAGAGATTATGCTGTGCAAGTACATTTCAATGAGCAGAATGGACCGGATCGGATAGTGGTTATACTGGTAGAGTCCGCTTTTGGGTGCACGGTGAGCCCTCCAACGGTTTTGGCGACCTTGCCCGAACTGTTTTCTCTGCTGCCAGCATCACGCGTCGGTTCTAAGTCTCATGTATCACCCCTGACAAGGCAGCAGCTGGTCTATTTTCTTATTTTAAATTTCAATTATATCTTTTACGTTATTTCCGTATGGACCAATGGCAATTCCATGTTGCATTTTGCAGCAGTCGTGTAAACAGATGTTGCATTTTGCAGCAGTCGTGCAAACAGATGTTGCATTTTGCAGCAGTCGTGTAAACAGATGTTGCATTTTGCAGCAGTCGTGTAAACAGATGTTGCATTTTGCAGCAGTCGTGTAAACAGATGTTGCATTTTGCAGCAGTCGTGTAAACAGATGTTGCCATTTTGCTAATCGTACTTGCACAGCATAATCTCTCTCACTGCGAATGGTACCGTGTGTCCGGTTATTGATCTCAACCCCCTATCTCGATCTGACTCTGTCTTTCTGTATCTCGATCTGACTCTGTCTTTCTGTACTGATCTCAATCTGACTCTGTCTTTCTGTATCTCGATCTGACTCTATCTTTCTGTATCTCGATCTGACTCTGTCTTTCTGTATCTCGATCTGACTCTCTGTCTTTCTGTATCACGATCTGACTCTGTCTTTCTGTATCTCGATCTGACTCTCTGTCTTTCTGTATCTCGATCTGACTCTGTCTTTCTGTATCTCAATCTGACTCTGTCTTTCTGTATCTCGATCTGACTCTATCTTTCTGTATCTCGATCTGACTCTGTCTTTCTGTATCTCGATCTGACTCTCTGTCTTTCTGTATCTCGATCTGACTCTGTCTTTCTGTATCTCGATCTGACTCTGTCTTTGGTTTAAACAAGTTTATTCAGTAAATTCCATTGGTACTATTACTGCATACATGAAATAAGGAACATGGAGCACAACAAGCTAAGCTTATGAGCGTACTCTTAAAAGCAAATGAAATTTGGCGGACGATTTTAATATAACAAATTTGAAATAATGTCAAAATAATAATGGTAAATTATGGTAGACAAACATGTAACAATAAAAGTGAAAACAAAACCAACAAAAAACAACAAACAAAAAAACCAATGCTAAACTAACAACAGTACTCACACGCGCTCGCACACTCACTCGCACACACACGCATACAATGACTTCCACATGGTTGAAAATAGAATACTACCAGAACAAAGAAATGTAAACAGTACTGCACATGTGGATGAGATAAATGCATTCATTATTCAAAACGTTTGCTTAATAAGATAAACCTGAATAACTGGTCAAATATCAATGCATTTTCGCTGTCTGACTTGTCTCTATTGCCATACAGAAAATCATCAGCGGTTAGCAAATCATAGTTGGGCAGTGTTGACAAGGTGACTTCACGTATTTGAAGAGATAAGGGGCAATGAAAAATATAGTGCTCCGCATTTTCAACAGGATAACCACAAGTGCATGACGGGTCGGGAATTAAATGTCTGTCAAATAGATCACTATTTAGATTGCTGATCCTCAATCTCAGTCTGCAATGGATAATTTCTGATTTTCGATCAGATGTGTATAGATACGAGGGAACAACAGAATCATCAGAACTAATACGTTTTTTAAATAACCCAATAGAATCAAGTTGTTTTACAGTATCTGGAAGCTCATTCCACAGGGAAGTCGAAGACAGAAAAAATGACTTTTTATACAATTCAGTTCGAGAGTGGGGAGTCTGTCTGTCAAGTGGTCTTCGTCTATGGTAAGGGTTCACAGAAGCAACGAGAGGAGGCAGACGTTCTAGTAAGTATGGTGGCACGCGTGCATTAACTAATTTGAAATACAAAATCAATTTGTGTCTTTTTCGCCTCTCCTTCAGTGTTGTAAATCCTGATTCATCGTACAATTTTTGGTGACTCGTGCCACGAACTGCACCTATAATGGTTCTTATGGCATCAAGATGCAAGTTTTCTAATAAAGTAGCTAATCTGTCAGAACAGTTATCCCAAATGACGTCAGAAAAATCAAAATGGGGAATAATAAAAGATTTATACATAAGTTCAAGTGCCTTTCGGCTAAGGCGATACTTATAGGACCGAAAACATGAGAGAAGAACACGTACTTTAGATATAATTGACTGAACATGTGATTCCCATTTGCAGTCGCTCTGAATCAGTACACCAAGATGTTTGTGAACGTGGTTTTCTCTCAGAACTGTTCCATCAAATACAAGAGGAAGGGTTTCAGGCATTCTATTTCCAGAAAAGGTCATCAAATCTGTTTTTAAATTATTGAAATTAACTTTCCATTTTTCCGCCCAGTGTGCAATTTTGGCTAAGTCTGCATTTAAGATCTGTGTCCGCGTGTTTGCATCATTTAGAGATAAATACAAACTGGTATCATCAGCAAAAAGTTTAATGACAGATTCGATATTAATGACAATATCGTTAATGTACACAAGGAACAACAAGGGCCCCAGAACAGAACCTTGGGGAACACCTGAACAAACACGTCCGTATGTCGATTTCCTGCCTTGGATAACAACGGCTTGTAACCTGCCTGTCAAATAATCTTCAAACCATTTTAATAAAACACCTCTTATGCCTATAGCATATAATTTATGCAACAAACCCTTGTGCCACACTCTGTCGAAGGCTTTTGATATATCACAGAAAACAGCCTGAGTCGTCAACTGCTTATCTAAGGATTGACAAAAATCGTCATACATACTCAACAACTGAAAGCTAGTTGAATCACCAGGAATAAACCCTGACTGAGAAACCGTTAATAAATCATTCTCTGTGAGATATCGAAAAACATGGGCTTGAACACATTTTTCCAATACTTTTCCAATGCAACTGAGTAATGAGATCGGACGATAGTTACTGCAGTGTTCTTTTTCACCTTTCTTATAAATGGGATTCACATGAGCTACTTTCCAAATTTTCGGAAACTTTCCCTCAGCCAACGATCTCTGGAAAAGGGTTGCAAGCGGATTTGAAATAATACAAGCAGCAAGTTTAAGAAGTTTATTGTGAACCAAATCAGGACCTACTGCTTTCCTAACATCGAGGTTGTTTAGAACAGCGTACACCATTTCGGTAGTTATCACGAGAGGACTAATGGAGATGGGCTCTTCTTCAACTGGTGGAATGTCATCATCATGACCTTGTATATGCGACTGTCGTAGAAATGCTTCATTAAAAATCTCGGCTTTGTCCTCTGCAGAGTAATACACAATTCCATTGCTTTCAATCGGCGGAATCTCATTTGTACTCATTCCTTTCTTTTTCAAAAAAGAGTTGACTACCTTCCACCAGTCTTTATTGCCAAAATTATGAGGTGACAATATTCTATTTTCTAGTTCCCTAATGTGCTCTTCTTTCCTTTTTCTTATAACATCAGTCAAATTATTTCTCAACCGTCGGAAAAGAGACCAGCACCATACAGTATCCAGACGTTTGGCTAATGCGTGAATATATTGCTTTTTCCTAATCAACTTTTTGATTTCCTCGGTGATCCATACAGCATCGTGTCCGTTCATTGTCACTACCTTTACAGGCATACATTCTTTAGCTATCATCATTAACTTATCGGAAAACATTTCAGCGGCGTCATCAATGGATTCTAAATTGACTATATTATTCCAATCTACACTTTCCATATCTTGCAACAACTTGTCAACATCGATTTTGGAATAATTATATAGTGTTCGTTTGAATGAACCACCCGACGGTAAGTCATAATTCAAATATACAAAAGGACACGAGTGGTCACTGCATACAGGTGGTAGAACACCAACTCTTTTTACCAAGTTAGGACACGGAGTTAATACCAGATCAATTATAGTTGACGAGGTATCGGTTATTCGAGTGGGTTCTGATATCAACTGAGATAAACTGTTTGTGTTCATAATTCCCGCAGATGAAACGGGGGGTTAACAGTACAATCAGCGTTGAGATCACCAAAGATAATAAACTTATGTGGGGTATTCATGGCAAGTTGAACGGAATCGTTGATAAGAAGCCAATGGTCGACGGTTGCACTCGGTGGTCTATAAAACACACCAACGAGAAGAGTATCTTGACCCAACTTAGTCTCAATCCAGATCGCTTCCAAATCAGGTATACACAAGTCGATCCTCGGTTTGCAAATCAAATTACTATTTACATAAACGGCTACGCCGCCGTGGGAATCCCCGGGCCTATCACGTCTAACTGGAGGGTGGTAACCTTTTAAGCAGATGCAGTCTTGGTCAACTTTGTCCGACAGCCAGGTCTCAGATACAGTTATTATATCAAACTTCCCCAATTCGGCCTCAAGGAACGGTGTCTTATATTGAAGACTGCGAGTGTTTACATGAACAATAGAGATCCCATCCCCTCGGGTTGTGCTTGGTCCAGGATTAGGATGGATATCACCACACATAAACAACAATAAGCAAATTGCAATAGATATGGTTTGAGATGTAAAATTCACAGAATCAGCACAAAAAATGAGTGAGGTGGCATATTTCCACATCGAACCAGCAAAGTTCACAGCAATGTCGTAACAACACGTTGGGTCGTTACGAGTAAGCTTCCGGGCAGGAAATAAAAACAAAAACAACGCAAGAGACAAGCCAGCTGAGCACTACCACGAACGAGAATAATCATAAGCGACTGGATATTTCCCTTGTTAAGAAAAGATAGTTTATACACAGATAGCGCTGACGCAACAGGGAGATAACTTCCCACACTGGCTCTGTATTGAGACAGACTACACCCACCCATCTAGGTCACAGCTCGTTGCAAAAAATCAAACAAGGCAGAGCCAAGGGTGTGAGACAATCTCCCCGACACGTGCGCCCCATCCTTTTGCATCAGGCATGAAGTCATTGTGGACAACAACAAACAACAACAAGCAAACAAACCAACAATCAAACAGACACACAATCAACAACGTCGACAGTTAAAGTCAACAATCAAAAACAATCGAAAACAAAATATTTAGACACGCAGACTCTGTCTTTCTGTATCTCGATCTGACTCTCTGTCTTTCTGTATCACGATCTGACTCTCTGTCTTTCTGTATCACGATCTGACTCTGTCTTTCTGTATCTCGATCTGACTCTCTGTTTTTCTGTATCTCGATCTGACTCTCTGTATCTCGATCTGACTCTGTCTTTCTGTATCTCGATCTGACTCTGTCTTTCTGTATCTCGATCTGACTCTCTGTCTTTCTGTATTTCGATCTGACTCTGTGTCTTTCTGTATCTCGATCTGACTCTGTCTTTCTGTATCTCGATCTGACTCTCTGTCTTTCTGTATCTCGATCTGACTCTGTCTTTCTGTATCTCGATCTGACTCTGTCTTTCTGTATTTCGATCTGACTCTGTCTTTCTGTATCTCGATCTGACTCTCTGTCTTTCTGTATCTCGATCTGACTCTGTCTTTCTGTATTTCGATCTGACTCTGTCTTTCTGTATCTCGATCTGACTCTGTCTTTCTGTATCTCAATCTGACTCTGTCTTTCTGTATCACGATCTGACTCTCTGTCTTTCTGTACTCACGATCTGACTCTCTGTTTTTCTGTATCTCGATCTGACTCTCTGTATCTCGATCTGACTCTGTCTTTCTGTATCTCGATCTGACTCTGTCTTTCTGTATTTCGATCTGACTCTCTGTCTTTCTGTATCACGATCTGACTCTCTGTCTTTCTGTATCACGATCTGACTCTCTGTCTTTCTGCATCTCGATCTGACTCTGTCTTTCTGTATCTCGATCTGACTCTGTCTTTCTGCATCTCGATCTGACTCTGTCTTTCTGTATCTCGATCTGACTCTGTCTTTCTGTATCTCGATCTGACTCTGTCTTTCTGTATTTCGATCTGACTCTGTCTTTCTGTATCTCAATCTGACTCTGTCTTTCTGTATCTCGATCTGACTCTGTCTTTCTGTATTTCGATCTGACTCTGTCTTTCTGTATTTCGATCTGACTCTCTGTCTTTCTGTATCTCGATCTGACTCTGTCTTTCTGTATCTCGATCTGACTCTCTGTTTTTCTGTATCTCGATCTGACTCTCTGTCTTTCTGTATCTTGATCTGACTCTCTGTCTTTCTGTATCTCGATCTGACTCTGTTTTTCTGTATCTCGATCTGACTCTCTGTATCTCGATCTGACTCTGTCTTTCTGTATCTCGATCTGACTCTGTCTTTCTGTATTTCGATCTGACTCTGTCTTTCTGTATCTCAATCTGACTCTGTCTTTCTGTATCTCGATCTGACTCTATCTTTCTGTATTTCGATCTGACTCTGTCTTTCTGTATCTCGATCTGACTCTCTGTCTTTCTGTATCTCGATCTGACTCTGTCTTTCTGTATTTCGATCTGACTCTCTGTCTTTCTGTATCTCGATCTGACTCTGTCTTTCTGTATCTCAATCTGACTCTGTCTTTCTGTATCTCGATCTGACTCTATCTTTCTGTATCTCGATCTGACTCTGTCTTTATGTATCTCGATCTGACTCTCTGTCTTTCTGTATCTCGATCTGACTCTGTCTTTCTGTATCTCGATCTGACTCTCTGTCTTTCTGTATCACGATCTGACTCTCTGTCTTTCTGTATCACGATCTGACTCTCTGTCTTTCTGTATCACGATCTGCCTCTGTTTTTCTGTATCTCGATCTGACTCTGTCTTTCTGTATCTCGATCTGACTCTGTCTTTCTGTATCTCGATCTGACTCTCTGTCTTTCTGTATCTCGATCTGACTCTGTCTTTCTGTATCTCGATCTGACTCTCTGTCTTTCTGTATCACGATCTGACTCTGTCTTTCTGTGTCTCGATCTGACTCTGTCTTTCTGTATCTCGATCTGACTCTGTCTTTCTGTATCTCGATCTGACTCTGTCTTTCTGTATCTCGATCTGACTCTCTGTTTTTCTGTATCTCGATCTGACTCTGTCTTTCTGTATCTCGATCTGACTCTCTGTCTTTCTGTATCTTGATCTGACTCTCTGTCTTTCTGTATCTCGATCTGACTCTCTGTCTTTCTGTATCTCGATCTGACTCTGTCTTTCTGTATCTCGATCTGACTCTGTCTTTCTGTATCTCGATCTGACTCTGTCTTTCTGTATCTCGATCTGACTCTCTGTCTTTCTGTATCTCGATCTGACTCTCTGTCTTTCTGTATCTCGATCTGACTCTGTCTTTCTGTATCTCGATCTGACTCTGTCTTTCTGTATCTCGATCTGACTCTCTGTCTTTCTGTATCTCGATCTGACTCTCTGTCTTTCTGTATCTCGATCTGACTCTCTGTCTTTCTGTATCTCGATCTGACTCTCTGTCTTTCTGTATCACGATCTGACTCTGTCTTTCTGTGTCTCGATCTGACTCTGTCTTTCTGTATCTCGATCTGACTCTGTCTTTCTGTATCTCGATCTGACTCTCTGTCTTTCTGTATCTCGATCTGACTCTCTGTCTTTCTGTATCTCGATCTGACTCTGTCTTTCTGTATCTCGATCTGACTCTGTCTTTCTGTATCTCGATCTGACTCTGTCTTTCTGTATCTCGATCTGACTCTGTCTTTCTGTATCTCGATCTGACTCTCTGTCTTTCTGTATCTCGATCTGACTCTGTCTTTCTGTATCTCGATCTGACTCTGTCTTTCTGTATCTCGATCTGACTCTCTGTCTTTCTGTACTCACGATCTGACTCTCTGTCTTTCTGTATCTCGATCTGACTCTGTCTTTCTGTATCTCGATCTGACTCTGTCTTTCTGTATCTCGATCTGACTCTGTCTTTCTGTATCTCGATCTGACTCTCTGTCTTTCCCTTTCTTGATCTGACTCTCTGTCTTTCTCTTTCTCTTTGTCTTTCTGTATTTATCTATTTGTGCCAGTTGTGAAAGTAAGCTTTCTGGTGCCCCTTGGAACTCTGTCTAATTCTCTTCTCTGTTCACTGGCTTAACTTGTTTAAGTCCAATAACTGTTTGCAGTGTTGACCCCACAGATCGTTTAATGCATAATTAATCAACATCGTCTTAAACATGTCAACATCTGTATTATTGTGCTTTCCGCCGCTTATAATATCTAATTCATTATCAAGTACACAATTAAAATCTCCACAGACAATTTTTTTCTCATCCATTCGCAGTTGGAGAGCAATTCGTAAAAAATCCTTTTCTCGTGAACTTCATTTGGACTGTGCACGTGAAAAATATACTTTATTTATTATTTTAACCACTATTGTAAAGGGATGTGTCCTTAGACAATTAAAGTGTTTTTGTGTGACAGTATGTTTGTCTTGTCTGTATGTCTGTCTCTCTCTTTGAAAAGAATTATCATCGTATTCCTTGTTAAATAAAGTTCATTGGAGGTCAGCTGAGGACAGTTGAGTTCAGTTGAGTTTAGTTGAGCTCTCTCTCTCTCTCTCTCTCTCTCTCTCTCTCTCTCTCTCTCTCTCTCTCTCTCTCTCTCTCTCTCTCTCTCTCTCTCTCTCTCTCTCTTTATCTAACATAATATTCTAACATTTTTAAAACATATTATCATTAGATTAGTCCCTTTCATGGGCAAGGGCTTGATGTAAAAGGCACCTGTTTGCTTATGCCATTACCCTCGTTAAAACATAATTTGTCTCGTCTTGTCTTGTCTTGTCTTGTCACGTCTCTCTCTCTCTCTCTCTCTCTCTCTCTCTCTCTCTCTCTCTCTCTCTCTCTCTCTCTCTCTCTCTCTCTCTCTCTCTCTCTCTCTCTCTCTCTCTCTCTCCCTCTATCCATGGAGAATTGCTTTGTTTGTTTGATCTTAACAAGGACACGTTGTAAAAATTAGAGGCATAATTATAGCCTTTAAATCGTATTCCTTGTTAAATAAAGTTCAGTTGAGTTCAGTTGAATTCTCTCTCTTTCTCTCTCTCAATTGTTCTCTCCCTCTCTCTATCTCTCCCTCTCTCCTCCATCTCTTTCTCTCCCTCCCCCCTCTCTCTGCCCCCTCTCTCTCCCCTCTCTCTCTCTCCATTTCTCTCTTTCCCTTGCTCTCTCCCTCTTTCCCCCTATCCCCTTCTCTCTATCTCTCCCTCTCTCTCCTCCCCCTCTCTCCCCTCCTCCCCCTCCCCCTCCCCCTCTCTCCCCTCTCTCTCCCCCTCTCTCCCCTCTCTCTCCCCCTCCCCCCTCTCTCTCTCTCTCTCTCTCTCTCTCTCTCTGTCTCTCTGTCTCTCTCTCTCTCTCTCTCAATCTCTATCTGCGCAGGTTTTGTATCTCTACAAGAGTAACTACATTAGAAACCCAGATCAAAAACACATACGTTCGTGACAGTGAGAGTGTAGCAAGGTTCAGTGTCTTATAGTATTCACACTGCCGTATACGGCGCCTCCTACAATGGTACCGTCACTTTCCAACCCGCTACAGACACCAGGCGGAATATGTTACATCAATCTTTTCACCGCTCCAAAGAGCTTCACCAATACTCCGCTTTTCAAAAGAGTTCGTAAGTTCCTGGCACTTACTATACGCTTGGGGCGAAAGTTATTACCTTTTCTTGAAAAGCTTACTGCCACCTTCGTGGCTGGGAGCAGCCAACAATGATGTTTACAACATTCAAACCGAGTTTTGGAACGAAATACGTGGGGCAGATGAAAAGGCTTGACACTTTCAAGCGGTTGTGTACATTGTGCGGACGGGAGAGCGACTACCAGCTGATTTGCTCTACACAGGTCCGTAGGGTCTGTTCACGTTGCTGGCACAGACATTCATTGTGTGGTAGCTTTAAGAAAAAAAAATCCGGACTCTGGTGTTGTCTTGTAGAAAATTGCAGTGCAAACGATCGTGTGAATCTTGCGCAGAAGTTCTTAGAACAGACAAATATAACACATCTTGTCATCGTGGAAGTCGATCAGGAAGTTTGACGGAAAACGCTGCATCATAATACGTTTGATATCAAGTACTAAAAGGCTTGAATACATATCGCATAGAACTCTGGAGTAGTCATGAAATCTGTGAGTTCCAGCTGTCGATTGTTTGTACTATATATTTTTTTGAATAACTCACAATTCATTTTGTAACCAAGAAGATTATATCTCACACAAAAAGATGTCGAACGTGTATATTAATAATGTTTTTATCGGTCCTCGAACAGTATTTCGCAATTGTTTCGTACCTTAATCAACCTAAGTCAACGGCTGCGTCGGAAAGAGATTAACACGTGACGATATTCTCCTTTATGGCAGAACTTGAACAAAGGATTGTTTTTCAACAAGCCCTGTGTTCCACAGCACGTAAAATATCGGAGGTAAAGTGCCTCCTCCCCCCCCCCCCCCCCCCAAAAATAAAAAAACCCAACAACAACCCACACACACAAGAAAACACAAATCACCTAACAAACAGAACCCCAAAAAAGAAAAAAAAATACACACGCATAAAATCAGAGGTAAAATGCCTCCTGATACCCGCCCCCCCCCCCCCCCTCCAGTAAAATAAAAACCAACAACAAAAACAACAACAAACAAACACAGAAAAACACCACAACAACACCTAACAAACAAACAAACACACAAAAAAGAACAAACACACTCCATGCAAATTGTTGAGCAAAGAGGAATCAAAACGTACAAATGTATATACTATATAAATTATATATAACAGCGTTCATACTCAAAACGTAGCCCTATGAACCCTACCTGCCTTTGTTAATTCAGACACTGTTCGCCGTTGTGAGCGCCTTTGTTAATTTGGACACTGTTCGCCGTTGTGAGCGCCTTTGTTCATTTGGACACTGTTCGTATTTGTGAGCGCTGGGCTTTGTGAGAGTCACAAGCTCTCTACTTTCGACTAAACTTTTTTTTAAAGTTGTTTTGTGTGACCGACTCACCAAGAGAAAATAAAAAAACATACCATCAGGCAATGACAAAGAACGATATATATATATATGTATGTGTGTGTAACACTGTTGTTGTATTTCATTTTGAAAAGTCGGTTAAGGAGTGCACTGGTTTGCTCATTGACTTACTTTGACTTATTCCTGTAGACTCCCTGTGGAGCATAGGGCCGCAACAACTCCTCGCCAACGCACCCGGTTCTGGGCAGCTCCTTTGGTTTGCTCATTACTATCAACGTTTTGATAATGTTCCACTACTTTGTTGGAACCTTTGTTCATTTCTTGGATCTCTTTGTTACTCGTTTGCTTACCTTACCCACTCTGTTCAGTTTTGACCCACTGTTGGTCTCATTTGCTTGTGTCTCTTTGGTGTGAAGCCGAAACCTAGGACAGAGTAAAATTGTAATCATGGTATCAACAGAATTGTAAACTATACTTCTCTTTTTCACCCCTTGTTCGGCCTACTGTGAATAAGTCTGACAGGGGTAAAGTTCGTATGTGTTACAGCAGTTCTTGTCCTTTCAGTGCCCATAGCGTTAAGGCGCCATTAATTGTGTGTGTTCTGTTGGCGGGAAGATAAACTCGCAGACATGTTGGTAGTGGAAACTGTCCCTGAGGCTTCAAGTGAAGAAAGGGCAGTGTGCTAAGCTCGGTATTGGTAAATTGCAGTAGCAGGTCGGTGAAAAGGCATGTATATGTGCTCTTTGGTGAGTATTTTTCTTTTCATCTGAGACAAATTGTATTAGTTGTGCATATCGTGTTGTGTTTTTGATTGAACTTATAAACTGAACTTGTAAAGCGCTTCGAGCTGTGGAGAAACGCTATATAAATGTCCATTATTATTATTATTATTATTATTATTTTAAAAGCTCATGTGTGGCTTATAGTTATAGCACTGCACAGTGTGTGTTCTGTGAGGTCGCCGATACCGGCACGGTTGGCCTAGTGGTAAGGCGTCCGCCCCGTGATCGGGAGGTCGTGGGTTCGAACCCCGGCCGGGTCATACCTAAGACTTTAAAATTGGCAGTCTAGTGGCTGCTCCGCCTGGCGTCTGGCATTATGGGGTTAGTGCTAGGACTGGTTGGTCCGGTGTCAGAATAATGTGACTGGGTGAGACATGAAGTCTGTGCTGCGACTTCTGTCTTGTGTGTGGCGCACGTTATATGTCAAAGCAGCACCGCCCTGGTATGGCCCTTCGTGGTCGGCTTGGCGTTAAGTAAACAAACAAACTTACATCCGATAACCTACACAGCTGTTCACACTGTGCCAGTCATCATACAAAAAACAAGAATTGTATGTTATTGGAATGTTTAATTTTATACAAAAAACAAGAATTATATGTTATTGGAATGTTTAATTTCATACAAAAAACAAGAATTATATGTTATTGGAATGTTTAATTTCATACAAAAAACAAGAATTATATGTTATTGGAATGTTTAATTTCATACACAAAACAAGAATTATATGTTATTGGAATGTTTAATTTCATACACAAAACAAGAATTGTATGTTAATCATATTGGAACGTGTAATTATTGACAAAACAAAACGTTAAATTTACAGTACGTCGACCCACTGGTCTTTGAAGCAGAGAGACAGACAGACAGACAGACAGACAGACAGACAGACAGACAGACAGACAGACAGACAGACAGACAGACAGACACTGATGGTACAAATAATGAAACTTATCTCAAAATCATCCAGGGATCTGGCATGCAAGATGGCGGCGAGGTAATCATCAGACAGCTTGCTGCATTCCTTCCGTGTAAGTGATGATGTTCACCACTGTAGGTTTGTCAAACTGAGAAAACGGCGCTCCAATAAAGAAAAGACAGTATTTGCAATAAACGTTCTTGTGTTGATTTGTTTCAGAGTGTCGAGCAGGAAGAACGCTGACACCCACCTGTAAGCAAATGGAATCTACTCGCCTTGAAGCATGCGGCTACCTGTAACCCCTGCAGGGAGCTTCGTCGACACCAACCACAGTTTCTGTAAGCAGCATCAGCGTCTGTTACAAGCAAGCTGCAAGCAGCAAGAAGAGCAAATACGCTCATCAAAACCTGGTTTGGAAGCGTATTACCACGAGATGTTCCATATTGACCACTGATGCCATTGAGGATAACTATTCTCAGTTTCATTCACTATTCAAGGGCTCCACCAAGACAACTGCTAACAGCACACCAGACATGCTCCTAAAGCCAGAGCCTTTCACAGAGCATTGCATCAGTTAGACAGGCAAGTCACTTGCACCCAGAGAGCTAACAACAGTGATCCAGCCAGGCTGCGAAAGCCACTGCCCTCCACATAGCATCGCATCAGTGAGACGGCCAAGCCACTGCCCTCCACATAGCATCGCATCAGTGAGACGGCCAAGCCACTGCCCTCCACATAGCATCGCATCAGTGAGACGGCCAAGCCACTTGCACCGTGAAAACTAACAACTCAAGACACACTATGAAAGCCACTGCCCTCCACATAGCATCGCATCAGTGAGACGGCCAAGCCACTTGCACCGTGACAACTAACAACTCAAGACACACTATGAAAGCCACTGCCCTCCACATAGCATCGCATCAGTGAGACGGCCAAGCCACTTGCACCGTGACAACTAACAACTCAAGACACACTATTAAAGACAGAGTCGTCCACATAGCATCGCATCAGCCAGACTGCTAAGCCACTTGCACCCAGACAACTAACAACAATTGTGAACCAAAGGCGCCCTCTGAAACCCAGTGTCCTCGACACAGCACCGTATCAATTAGACGGCCAAGCCAGTCGCACTCAGACGACTACCAGCAACATCACATCAGGCGGGCTCTGCACCTTCCACACAACATCGCCTGAGTCAGACTGCCAAGCCACTGGCACCCAGACAACTAACAACAAATCCTCACACACTCTAAAACAAGAACTTTTCACACAGCCTCGCGAGTGAGACTACCAAGATGGCGGGACGGCGGGGCGGCCCCAGCGTGCACCACAGCATGCAGCGTAACAGCAACCGCGCCGAGTTCAAGGACGCGATGCTGCGCGTCAACCAGCGGCAGGAGAACCGCCTGGCCTTGGAGCTCGAGCAGTGGGAGCGCGCGCAGCGCATGGTGGCCAAGGGGCTGGACAAGGAGAGCCAGTGGTTCAAACAGCGGCAGGCAGTCGGCCCCGCCAAGCACCGCAAGCGGCCCTCCCTGACCGGCGACCATAGCAGCGAGGTCAGGCTCATCCCGGACTACCACTTCAACAGGGCCTACACCAACCTTGGCACCTCCACCACCACCAACAACGACCACAATGCGGAGGACGTGGCTGACGGAGGGGAGGAGCTAGGAGGGGACAGGAAGAGTGTCGCGCGCGGGAAGAGCGGGGCTGGTGGGAAGGAGGAGGAGCGGAAGAAAGGCGGGGCTAAACACAGCGAACCCAGCAAGACGCCGCACGGTGCTCACCACAAGGCAACCAAACACCAACGTGACCGCCCCGCGCATGACGAAGACGGCGCCCAGCCCAAACATGACGACGGTGATGACGTCAGCAAATCGACGAGTGACGTCACGAAGGGTAAGGGTGACGACAGCAAGCCCCAGAAGCTGACAGAAGCAGCGCTGCAGAGCCTCAACATAACGACAGCAGAGAGACCCGGCGACAGTCCTACTAAACCCTCTGCAACCACCACCGCTGATCTTCAGCCCACAACAGCACCACTGGCCGCGGGAGGGGCGGTAATGACGTCAGAGGCTGATGGGATGATGTACGGGTACCCCCCGGAAGGACGGCGTCGCTCGGGCAACGTGTGGGACTCGCTCAGCATGCCCAAGAACCAGTCCCAGGTGCGCTCCGTCAGGGAGAGGCTGCAGCGAGAGTTCACTCAAATTCCGTCCTCCGCCGCCAGACGGGGCAGCGAGGGCAGGAGAGGCAGTGACACGAGGTTGACCAGTGCCACTACACGCAGACCGCCCAAACCTTCTTTCTAGGCTCATAATCATCGTCCTTTCCGAATTCCACATGTTGTGCTCTTCCTAGAATTGTGTGCATCTTTTAACGGCACTTTTCAAGAAATGACTTGACGACGAGTTGGTGGCAGTAAGTGAAGATTCCACAAGCTCCTACTACAGTTCTGCAAACCATAGGCTGGCACGTTTTCCCCCCTGATTTTACAATAGGCGGGGATATAGCTCAGTTGGTAGCGCGCTGGATTTGTATTCAGTTGGCCGCTGTCAGCGCGAGTTCGATCCCAGGTTCGGCGGAAATTTATTTCACAGAGTCAACTTTGTGTGCAGACTCTCTTCGGTGTCCGAACCACCCCCCCGTGTATACTACATTGGGTGTGCACGTTAAAGATCCCACGATTGACAAAAGGGTCTTTCCTGGCAAAATTGCTTAGGCACAGTTAATAATTGTCTACCATACCCGTGTGACTTGGAATAAGGCCGTGAAAGGTAAATATGCGCCGACATGGCTGCAATCTACTGGCCGTATAAAATTTCATCTCACACGGCATCACTGCAGAGCGCCTAGAACTGTACCCACGGAATATGCGCGATATAAGCCTCATTGATTGATTGATTGATTGTGACACGGAGACCGCTGAAAGACTTCACTTTAAGCCTGGTATTATTTGGCGAAATCGACGTCGCAAAGCTCGCTGCATGAAGCTTTTGCACTGAATTTTCAATAAAAAGACTTTGCGATGTCTTCGCGAAGTGTACTTAGGGCTGAATTAAGGACAGCCTTTAGAACTGTACACGTTCTAAGTATGTTTCTGTGAATTTGCGAGAGGCCTGTGTTGTAGAGTTAGGACAGCCTCAAGCATTTCTTTCCAAGGCTAGGGCTGTGAATGGAGATTCTTCAAGTCTTTTTTGAGCATGCGCTCACCCGCAATTTCGCTGGTACGACTCGCCTTGCAATATGAACGTGGCACCGATACTACAAGAATATTGGGCTGCCCCTTTCTACAACTGCGTGCACCTCATCTTGAATTTAACAGAAACAAATTTGCACCTGTTTCGGCTAGCCATATCTGTTGAAGGGACGTTAAAAACTTGAACACACAATCAACCAACCTTGGTGTTTGCCTTGGTTGTAAGGTTGGCCTGTTGCCAGTACAAAGGCTGAGACCACGAAGACTTTCGCTCTGCAGGTTTTTCCTGGGTAGTTTTCGCTCACCTAAATCTGTGCTATATATGTATACGTATTACAAAGATCTCTTTCTAGGCTTCTTTGTGGGATGCGAGCACTCTTTTTCTGGTACTTTTCTCTTGCCTCACGTAAGGCAAAAAAGAGAAAAAAGTCTGTTTACGGTATCCCGACCGACCCTATGTTTTCGCGCGACCCTAGACTTTTTTTGGCATTTGGAAAAAAAAACACCAAAAAAAACCAAGTCTTTGTTTTTTGGCAAAATAACTTAAAAATATAGTTTTTGAGAAAAAAAATAAAAAAATAAGAAAAATAATCCCGACCTCCCGACCCTATTTTTTGTGTGCTTATGTTACCGTAAACAGATTATTATTTTTGTTTTGTTTTGGGGGGGGGGCCCTAATATCCTTGTGCTGTATCACTGAGATCTCCGGGGTACGGCTAAAGCGATGTGTACACTCTACAACTGCACTTCCCTCTCTCCGGCTTAAATTTCTTCAAGACTTCATAATCATCCAATGCTTATACATCTCGAATAACTTTTTTTGTTTACACTGCTGAGCTGAGAGTAATATGCACACTTTCTTTTCATTTTCCCTTAAAATAACGAATTTGCAGACGAATATCCACACGTATGTCTCACGACAACAGGGGAATTTACGTACTCTGATCTGTAATCTAGCTCATATAAGTATCTTTCTAGGCGCTCAAGAGCAAGAAAGTAGGCAGAAGTGAAAACAGTAACAAGAGTAAATGGATAATTTCATGTCTGCAGAGAATATCCAAAGTACCCAAAACACTGTAATCTAGCTCATAAAAGTATCTTTCTAGGCGCTCAAGAGCAAAAAGGTAGGAAGAAGCAAAAACAATATTAACAAGAGTAGATGGATCATTCCCAGTCTGCAGAGAATATCCAAATTGCTCCAAAAAACACAGCGTTCAGATTTTGAATAATTGAACGTCCAGAGAGTAATTTTCAGGCATTAATGCTGTGTGGTGACATCAATTCAAACCCCAACTCTGTAGCTGTTGGGGTGATTTGAGACAGGGTTTCTACTTTGGCTAGGAGTTCCCCGTTCGGCTGAGGCATGTTGTGTTGCCCTGCAAAGCACGCCCGTGTCAAGTGATATTCCAGACATGACATCTTGTGTAATCTGTTCTACATACCCAGCAGTGATAGCAGACCAAACCTGTATAAGGAGAAGTTAGTCTGTGTTTGTTCCTGTGTTTTACATATCTTCTGTGATAGGAGACCCCTAGACCTGCGATAGGAGTGCCTCGAATCATGTATGTGTGATTGTGTGCATTATATACTACCCTTGTTATAGTGATAGAATACAGGCGTGAAGGGTCCGAAATGTCGATTGTGTGTTATTGTAGCCTACTTGTATACCTTACAACAGTAAGTGGTAGACTTGTGTTGGGAACTATAACAATGTTTCATGAAAGGGATAGACACAAAAAGAGAGGCCCGGGAAAGAGATAGAGTATGTGTGTGTGTGTGTGTGTGTGTGTGTGTGTGTGTGTGTGTGTGTGTGTGTGTGTGTGTGTGTGTGTGTTGATATTAATGCAAGAATAACCCACCTGAGCACAAATCTCTCAGATAGCTGGTTACGTTTTTGTATAAATTAATACAATGGAGTTATGTCTTTGTTACATAGTAAGAATGGCGAACAACGGTCAATGTGTATTTGCTTGTGTGTGTGTGTGTGTGTGTGTGTGTGTGTGTGTGTGTGTGTGTGTGTGTGTGTGTATGTGTGTGTGTGTGCTTGTGTGTGTGTGTGTGTGTGCTTGTGTGTGTGTCACAGTGTTTGTGTGTGTGTATGTGTGTGCTTGTGTGTGTGTGTGTTTGAGCGTGTGTGTGAGCGTGTGTGTGTTTGTATGTGTGTGTATGTGTGTGTGTGTGTGTGTGTGTGTGTGTGTGTGTGTGTGTGTGTGTGTGTGTGTGTGTGTTTGAAATGAAAAAGAAAAAGTGACATGCACACACCTTCCAAGAAAAAAAACATCGATAATTTTGATGTTGAAATCGATAGTTCAATTCAAATCACGGTATATTCTGTAAGTGAACTCGTCAAGACTTTTAACGCTGTGCTCTGTGTAAGTATAAAGCACTTTCTACGTTGCTCATTTTGGTGTCCATATATATAGATTCTTTTTTTTTAATCGTTTTTATAAGCATTTGACATTTCAAAGATCTACGTCAGCAAATTGAAGGCACAGTCCTACCCTGGAAAACGGTTCGGCTTACCATCTCAGAGTGGGCCTTTTTATGCAGGATATGCTAAACATCCCTCAACTTGGATACAAAAAACAAAAACAAAAGAGAAGACAAAACATCGTTATTGCTTCGTGAGCTGAGAAAGAAGTTTGCATAGAATTAATGTCACACACACACAAGTGCCGGTCCCAAAAGAATGAATTCATATTTGTATTTCTCTCTGTGAAGGGAGCATCCAGGCTGTTGATGTTAGAAAAAACAATATGCAGACTTATTTATTTATTGATTTATTTACGAGGATTTATATCGCGCACGTATCTCACCACACAAGGCGACTCAAGGCGCATGTCTACCTATTAATGCCGTGTGAGATGGAATTTTTTTTACACAATATATCACGCATTCACATCGACCAGTAGATCAACAGCCTACAGGCGCTGCATCCACCTTTCACGGCCTATTATTCCAGGTCACACTCCTTGGTGGGATTGCAACCAACTTCACACATACTACGCAAAAACCTAAAGAATAACATTTTGCTAATGGTATGCAAAGCGTTTTCATATGACTCAGCTTCGGTAGAACTTCCCACGGACGCTATGGACCGCTGCCAGACTGGGGCGTCATTCAGTCACGTGACATGCCACTTTGACGTCAGTGGTGCAGATTGAGGTAAAGACATAAAACTGTACTGACCATGACCCCGATAGATACCTCTTTTTACTGCACACTTAAACCGCCCATTGGTGTTAATTTCTGTCGGGCAGTTTGGTTTCAAAGCAATGCTAACAATTGAATTCGCATACAATTTGTTTCCACTGTTTCGCTTTGTCGGGATAATGTAGGACGTCAATCAAGTTGTGTCATTCCCGCGGCGCTCTGCGAACGGATGAAAGCGGCAACACCCGTGCAGTACGCCTTTGTCACACTCAAAACCCCAGGATCAGTCACCTCTGAGACTAGTAAGGCTTGGATAGTCGAAATCCAAAGGTGGAGACGGGTCGCGCTTGTCTCAGCATGGGATCATAGGACCTTATTTGCATTTTTGTTTGTTTGCTTAACGCCCAGCCGACCACGAAGGGCCATATCAGGGCGGTGCTGCTTTGACATATAACGTGCGCCACACACAAGACAGAAGTCGCAGCACAGGCTTCATGTCTCATCCAGTCACATTATTCTGACACCGGACCAACCAGTCCTAGCACTAACCCCATAATGCCAGACGCCAGGCGGAGCAGCCACTAGATTGCTCGCGGACCACCCTGAACTTCGTGATGAGTTCATGTCCCTCATCGAGACAGCAAAGGCGCAAATAATAAGCGAACTTAAACACCACATTAAAACGAAATGCGATAAATTCAACGACACACTAGCAACCATGAGGAAGAAGATGACTGAGCTGAGCAAGCAAAACCATACACTAAAGTCTCAGCTCGGTGACTTCAAAAGGCAGAACCAAAAGCTAGAGAAAGAAACAACAACAACAACAACAACAACAACAACAACAACAACAACAACAACAACAACAACAGTGACTGTGCGAGCGCGTGTGAGTACTGTCGTTAGTTTAGCATTTGTTTTTTTTTCTTTTGTTTTTTTTCCTTTTATTGTTACATGTTTGTCTACCATAATTTACCATTATTATTTTGACATTATTTCAAATTTGTTATATTAAAATCGTCCGCCAAATTTCATTTGCTTTTAAGAGTACGCTTATAAGCCTAGCTTGTTGTGCTCCATGTTCCTTATTTCATGTATGCGGTAATAGTACCAATGGAATTTATTGAATAAACTTGTTTAAACCAACAACAACAGAGTTACAAACAGCTGTAGAAGCTATACCCGCTCAAGTCGATGCGCCCTCTCATCGCCAACACCTTGGTTTTCCCATACTTCATCAAGACCGTACATGTACAGAGTGTAACAGATCGAGGAGGCCCATGTTTTCTTATTTTGTTCATAGAGATATTTCAGCATTTTATACGCCTTGCTCGGAAGGCGATGATGTGGCATCCTCAATATACCAGAGACATAGATATGTCTCTGAATAGCCAAAAACGAATGCATTTAACAAAGCTGTTTATAAACAAGGGGTACCTTCCCGTTTCTCCATAGACCATAGCATTTGGTGTTCTCAAACTCGTATTCAAAAAACGTTTAAGTGCGAATAAATGAACTCTCTCTATAGGTGTATGGTCTGCTTCAACCCCCCAAACTTCGGCGCCATATGACAGCATCGGTTGAATCTGTGCGTCGAAAAGCTTGAAAAAAATAGCTGGAGATCTGTCACCCAGTTGCCATACACATTTTAAAGTTCATCTGTTTCGGATATTTTTTATCAAAGGCTGAATGATGGATACAAATAATAACCGCTGAGAGAGAGAGAGAGAGAGAGAGAGAGAGAGAGAGAGAGAGAGAGAGAGAGAGAGAGAGAGAGAGAGAGAGAGAGAGAGAGAGAGAGAGAGAGAGAGAATTGAATTGAATTTTATCTAACAAGGATTAAGATTTAATCCTTGAGAGAGAGAGAGAGAGAGAGAGAGAGAGAGAGAGAGAGAGAGAGAGAGAGAGAGAGAGAGAGAGAGAGAGAGAGAGAGAGAGAGTGAGTGAGTAAAACTCGACTGAAAGAACTGTGCTTTGTTCATTTGTTTGAATACTGATTTATTCAACACTGCAAAATTACAAAAGTTCAAGTTTACACAATGCACAACAGTTTATGTGAAACAATAACACACACACGTCCACACACACACACTCACACCACACAATCCCACAAACAGCTGCACACACTCTTCTCATCAACACCTTTCCCAATGTCATTCAGCTTAGCTCATCTCCAAGTTTCTTCAGGACTTGTGAATGGACGTTAGGCCAAATAAAAATATACGTTGGTATAGGGTAACCCGACCGACACTATTTTTTCCCGCCGACCCTAAAACTTTTTTTCATTTCTCAAAAAACCACAACTTTTGGCACATTTTGCGAACCATAACCGAGGCTAAGGGAGGTAACCCCCTTTAAAATCGACTTATATAATAAATAAAAAATAAATAAAAAACGCCAACCTACCGACCCGGGGGGGGGGGGGGGGGGGGGGGGGGGGGGACGGTCGTACACGTAAAAATCATGGACGTTTCAGCCCATGACTGAGGAAGAAGAACTCCAAGACGCTAAGAGTGGCAGAGCATTTGAGGTTTCTGTGAGTGAAGTCTTACCACATAACCACAGTGACGTCTCCCAGCTCAACCTCTGTCCCTATCCCTGTTAAGCTGGTGGCTGAGACTGGTCTTGATTTGTGTGACATTTTGGTGGGTAGAGCTACACCACAGTGACGTCTCCCAGCTCAACCTCTGTCCCTATCCCTGTTAAGCTGGTGGCTGAGACTGGTCTTGATTTGTGTGACATTTTGGTGGGTAGAGCTACACCACAGTGACGTCTCCCAGCTCAACCTCTGTCCCTATCCCTGTTAAGCTGGTGGCTGAGACTGGTCTTGATTTGTGTGACATTTTGGTGGGTAGAGCTACACCACAGTAACATCTCCTGGCTCAATAGACATTATTGCTTGTGCAGAATGCTAAGGCTGGAGTTGAACTACCTGTCAGTTCGCTTTTGTGAAGTCATACTGCAGTGACGTATCTCTGCAAAACTCCTGTTACTTTGTGTAAAGCATGTTAAAATTCGCTCTCAACTGCCTGGCATTTCTACAGGAGTGCAGTTTTGAGATGCTTACGTCACTCATTCACAGCAATTCTGGGTTGAAGAGGACACTGGGGTTTCAGTTCACCTGAGTGACCTGTCTGTGTGTGGAGTCCTTGGAAAATGACGTCACTCACGTCAGTTATCCTCCAGCTCTTGCAGAATGTGCAGGTTGACGTCATCAGTGGCATGGGTGGTGTGAGGGTCTGGGGTGGTGCCTTCCTCTGGACACTGAGGCTCTGCTTCAAGCTCTGTCACCTGAAAAC
>NC_090255.1:40093242-40143242 GCF_037325665.1 Littorina saxatilis
GAGAAAGTGTGACTCCTACCTGTAACCCTTGTTGGTGTGTCAAGGTGTGCTTGACTATAAAGGTGTGACACCTACCTGTAACCCTTGTTGATTTGTCAAGGTGTGTTTGACTATAAAGGTGTGACACCTACCTCAACCCTTGTTGGTGTGTCAAGGTGTGTTTGACTATAAAGGTGTGACACCTACCTGTAACCCTTGTTGGTGTGTCAAGGTGTGTTTGAGAGAAAGTGTGACTCCTACCTGTAACCCTTGTTGGTGTGTCAAGGTGTGTTTGACTATAAAGGTGTGACACCTACCTGTAACCCCTCTTCGTGTGTCAAGGCGGCCAGGTGTGGGTGAGAGAGGGGGTCACACCTGGTTGTGTCAATCTCTACGCTGACTTTGCGTCCACCCACCGCCACCAGCAGACATCGAGAAAACGCTTCTTCCAGCGCCCTCTGGAGGCTCCTCTTGCGAGCTTTCAGTATCGCTGTGGCCTTACTGCTTGGGTCTGTGGTATAAACATGAGTGTTATTGTTAGTATTCATCTTGAACATATGTACAGTCTCTCTCTTCTGTTATTTCTCTCTTTGTGTACACACAAACACAGTCTCTCTCTTCTGTTATTTCTCTCTTTGTGTACACACAAACACAGTCTCTCTCTTCAGTTATTTCTCTCTTTGTGTACACACAAACACAGTCTCTCTCTTCTGTTATTTCTCTCTTTGTGAACACACAAACACAGTCTCTCTCTTCTGTTATTTCTCTCTTTGTGTACACACAAACACAATCTCTCTCTTCAGTTATTTCTCTCTTTGTGTACACACAAACACAATCTGTCTCTTCTGTTATTTCTCTCTTTGTGTACACACAAACACAGTCTCTCTCTTCTGTTATTTCTCTCTTTGTGTACACACAAACACAGTCTCTCCAGTAACTCTTTCTTTCGTGTATGCACACCCAAAAATAGAAAATCTTTCTCTCCTTTTCTTTCTTTCTTTTTTTTCTGTTTTTCTCTCTTTCTTTCATAAACAAACACCCTCACACACACATTATTTTTCTCCTTTCTCTGGTTCACTGTCTTTCAAGTTTGACAAATAACAAGAAATTCCTCCGAGGTAGGAAAAACACCCCCGTCAAAGGGAAATAACCTTCTCAGTTGGTGGCAGTGAGAATGGTTATTTCCCTTTGACCATTAATATGTGCCTCTATAAGTCCTTGTATAATTTTAATCCACCAATAACTCCCTAACCATGTGTTTGACTGGTCCCAATTTTTGTAAGGACCGTCTCAGGAATGTATAGAACCTGTTCACCAAGTTTGGTGACGATCGGTCCGTTCATTCTTGAGATCTATATGCGAACACAAACACACAAACACATCGAGCGAAACCTATACACACCCCTATACCGGGGGTGTAAAAACACAGACAAAAATACACACACATACAGCAGGCTGAAGAACAAGTGAGAACTGAAGTCTCTGAAAACCTGCCTGTGTTCACAGGACGCCTCTGCTCTAATGGGGTCCAGGGGCTATTCCCTGGTGGGAGGCCTCGAGGGTTATAAATCCCTCCCCCTACAACAGAAACCAAACTTAGAAATTCTACAGGCATTATGATGGCCTCTCCTGGCACCAGGTAGCAAGAAGACACAGAGAACATAACGAGGACACAAAAAGAATCATTGCTTTTTGATTTTTAAGTGTTTTTTAAAACAAATTTGAAGAATGCTTTTACCTTCGTCCAAATTATTTTCCTTAAGTACACAGATCATGAGATTCCTCCCAAAACTGCAGATCTGAGGAAAGTTCTCCAGCCTGATACAGACACAGACCAACAAACACAAAATGCTGCTGCAGACGCATATGGGTGTGTGGCACGGTATAACAGTGGAACCCCCCCTGTAAAGACCCCCCCCCCCCCCCAATTTAAGACTTCCTCCCTTTTAAGACCCTGCTTTGCAAGACTTTTTGTTCATAAGCTGTGTAAATTGACCTCCATTTTCAGACCTGATTTTCTCAGATGTGTGGAGGTCTTAAAAGGGGGTTCCCCTGTAATGGTGTGGCTGCCATTCCCACAGTCTATCACACACACACACACATTGACACAAAAAGAAGACACAGCTCTAAGGCCACAAAAAAAAAAGTTGTGTTTCTGGTCACCCGACCCTACCTATTTTTTTCCCGCCGATTTTTTTTATTGCATTCGTACAAAAAAACAAGTCGCGTAAGGCGAAAATACAATATTTAGTCAAGTAGCTGTCGAACTCACAGACTGAAACTGAACGCAATGCCATTTTTCAGCAAGACCGTATACTCGTAGCATCGTCAGTCCACCGCTCATGGCAAAGGCAGTGAAATTGACAAGAAGAGCGGGGTAGTAGTTGCGCTAAGAAGGATAGCACGCTTTTCTGTACCTCTCTTTGTTTTAACTTTCTGAGCGTGTTTTTAATCCAAACATATCATATCTATATGTTTTTGGAATCAGGAACCGACAAGGAATAAGATGAAAGTGTTTTTAAATTGATTTGGACAATTTAATTTTGATAATAATTTTTATATATTTAATTTTCAGAGCTTGTTTTTAATCCGAATATAACATATTTATATGTTTTTGGAATCAGCAAATGATGGAGAATAAGATGAACGTAAATTTGGATCGTTTTATAAATTTTTAATTTTTTTTACAATTTTCCGATTTTTAATGACCAAAGTCATCAATTAATTTTTAAGCCACCAAGCTGAAATGCAATACCGAAGTCCGGGCTTCGTCGAAGATTACTTGACCAAAATTTCAACCAATTTGGTTGAAAAATGAGGGCGTGACAGTGCCGCCTCAACTTTCACGAAAAGCCGGATATGACGTCATCAAAGACATTTATCAAAAAAATGAAAAAAACGTTCGGGGATTTCATATCCAGGAACTCTCATGTCAAATTTCATAAAGATCGGTCCAGTAGTTTAGTCTGAATCGCTCTACACACACACACAGACAGACACACACACACACACACATACACCACGACCCTCGTCTCGATTCCCCCCTCTACGTTAAAATATTTAGTCAAAACTTGACTAAATATAAAAAGAAGAAAAAAAGCGTCAAAACGAAAGTAATAGATGGCAGACGACACAAGGGGGATAACCCCGCATCCCTTTTGTCTCATTTGTTTTGTAATGTGTTGTCTTTCTCTTTGTATAGTAAGTCCAGTCTCTTTGCATCACTGTATAGTTATTTTCTATCCTGACCACAAAAAAAACCACAAAAACCAACAACAAAAAATCCCTACCTACGTACCTACCCTATTTTTTGTAGCCATGTTACCAGAAACATACAACTTTTTTTTTGTTGCCTAACCTTGTGCAGCATACGTCTCCTCCCAAGCCCCAAAGCCCTGCGTGCTGAGCCCTTGCCGGGGGAAGCTCAGCTCTAGCAGACAAAAGAATCGAACCCTGCGCACACCAGCCTGCAGAGGCTGAGGAAGAGGCCCTGTCAAGGAGTGCCCTTCACCGTGAGGCCCCATCAAGGATGTTCCTTCACTCTCCTTGTCTTCTTGCAGCCGCAGGATGGCCGTGGTCCAGCCATTGAAGCCCAGGTAGAAGTTGGCCAGCTCCTGACACCTGCCTGCGTACAGTATGTGGCCTGCGTCCGTCACCTTGGTGCGTGTGGCAAAGGATACCTGCACAGGTAAACAACATCTGATGTAGTATGATGTCTTACACGAGCCAAAAGAAAAAAATGTCTGTTTGTTGCATTCAGACATTAAAGTTTTATTGAATTGAATTACTACTGTTATGTTAATCAAGCCTCTGAGCTGCACCAAATCACTAAAGTACATGTCACAGGTATTTATAAATGACCTCATTACAATGCTAAATAAAGCTAGAGCCTCTTCACACAAAACTACAAGTTTTACTGCCTGATGAACATCAGAACAC
The DNA here is from genome assembly GCF_037325665.1 of Littorina saxatilis. Taxonomy (NCBI): domain Eukaryota; kingdom Metazoa; phylum Mollusca; class Gastropoda; order Littorinimorpha; family Littorinidae; genus Littorina; species Littorina saxatilis. Next base: position 40,097,161 of record NC_090255.1, read on the forward strand.
CAGTTATTTTCTATTTAGTGCATTTATTAGCAATATACTTGGGGCAATAGAAATACATGTTGTGGTAGTACATGTGGTAGGAAATATGATGGCACTTTTAGGCCCCCCCCCAAAAAAAAGTCTGTTTACGGTATCCCGACCGACCCTATTTTTTCGCGCGACCCTAGACTTTTTTCCTTGGCATTTGGTGGAAAAAAAATTATATATATTAAAAAAATAAATTTTTAAAAAAAAAGTCTGTTTTTTGGCAAAATAATTTAAAAATATGGTTTTTTAGAAAAAAATACAAAAAAATACCGACCTACCAACCCTATTTTTTGGGCCTATGTTACCGTAAACAGACAAATTTTTTTGGGGGGGGGCCTTAGTACTACATGTATGTAAGTATGTAGCAATAGTAGGCTGATACAGGTCTGTAAAAACCGGACACCCTAGCTTCTGCAATGAGACAAGCCAAAGCGTGCCATCATTGTGTATGTGTGCGTGTGTACATGTGTGTGTACACATGTGGGTGTGGGTGTACGAGTGCACGTGTGTGTGTGTGTGTGTGTGTGTGTGTTTGCGTGCATGTGTGTGTATCGGTACATCCACGCCAGTATTACCCATACCTTACAAGGCTGTGAGCCTACTGTCAAGTTTTTGCATAGCCAGACTCTGGCTTTCTGTGCGTCATGGTAGGAGTAAAACTTGACAAAGGCGTAATAGGACATGGAATCCTCTTTTACTTTCAGCTTTGATGTGGCCTTGGTGATCTTGACACCTGGGAACACCTGTACTTCGTGTAGCAAGCCGAATGGACAGCATGACTCATACAGCACAGCCTGCAAAACAGAGCACACAATGCCAATGAATGCTTTATAAAATTATACTATACATACTGTTTGTTCATTTCCCACATACACAGAATCTGCATTGCATGTTTCAAGCAAACTAAATGGACTGCATGCAAATAAACATGCACAGAGAATCAAGCACACAGATATATATACACATACAGCACCCACACCCACACACTGACACACACATGTATACACACTGACACACACACATTTATACACACACACACTAAAAGAGGCACACACAGAGGAAAAAGACAAACATACACCGAAAGCAAATACACACTGTGACACATAACACACACACACACACACACACACACAAGGAACACATAAACATCCACTGAAAACATATTCATACAACTTACAAGGAAACGCACAGATAGTAGCGAGGTCAACGGAAGTCAGTCAGCGGAAGTCTTACGTCGTCACCTATGTAAACATTGAATCTTTGACGCCTCTTAAAGACAACTTACAGATCGTAAAATAGTATATAATGTACCTCATTGGAGAGATTAGTTCTTTTATTTTCCGTTGATATGCCACATTACTCACTTAGATGACGAATTCGTGCCATTATTCTCCTCTGAAAAATCCTACCGAGCGGAAAATAGTTACTTTCGGTTCCGGCGACCTCGATTTGGGTGACGTTGCAAAATTGCCTCGATCATGTGGTTTAATGAACATAATGTATGCATATCATGTGACAAGGTTCCAGAAAATGGCTAAAGCTGACGGTGATACTTGGTAACATTTTTTTTTTTTTTTTTAGAATTTCTGCGAGCTTCTCAAACTCAAGGGTCACTTTGGCGGTCAATATCGCTGGTTAGGTGAATATGGCCATTTTTGAGCGGGTGTCAATCGATAGTTAAGCCATTTATCTCTTATTTAAACCAGAAACTATGACAATATTTGCTTTCTCCTAGTGCCTCCATGGGTAGTTTTGACACAGGGGTGTTCGTGATCTGGCGCCATTGTTGAAGATCATAGAGTAGCCGCCCCTGATCACGTCTTCGTTACCGCCCCTCGTTACTTTCGATTTCTCTTGTAAGAAAAGTTAACTTAATTTTATCAACTATTATTGACAAACTTGGTGTTAAAATGTAAACATGTACTTGCTTGTTCATGAGTGATTGTGCAATTTCTCACTTGAGCCGGCTGAGGGAGTGTTAGTGAGAATAATTGGCTTGATAGTTCTAGCTACTTGGCCAGTTGGGGAAATTGCATGTTCATGTTGTTGTTTTTTAATATTATTTTTATTTTTAAATTTGTAAAGAGCTTATATTCAGTGATCGCGCTAGATATCTTTCAAACCGGTATGACATCATGAGCTGACCACAATGCTCTCACGAAAATCAGTCAACCTGCCAATGCAACCAGTCAAAGGCAAACAATGACTAAATCAATGTTTCTCAATGCCATCGACACGCAGACGTTTTCTGTGGAATAAATTTGGGTTATTCCCCCCTGGTTGTCAAAAAAGTGTTGACGCGCAGAGCCGATGTCAAAATCACCGAGTGACTTGCTATGCCATCGTAGCATCATCAGGCGGTTGACGTACTAGGCCGTGAAGCACTTTCAGTTTCGGCCGTGAAGCACTTTCAGTTTCAGTGTATGACAAGGGCCTTTTCTGACCTCTTGGAGGCAGAAACAACAGCAATGATCTTTGCTTCATGGTTAAGATAGTACTGACCTCAAATATATATGTGAGCAAAGAGCGGATCTGGTGTGCGTAGGTGATTTTTCAGTATAATCGCATGCCGGCTTTAGCATTCTTCATTTTTGACGTTTCGTTAACACGACCTTGTGACACCAAGCCTCATCAGTTTGTTTTCCATGAGACAATGGCACAATAAGCCATGCGAGTCTCTCTCTCTCTCTCTCTCTCTCTCTCTCTCTCTCTCTCTCTCTCTCTCTCTCTCTCTCTCTCTCTCTCTCTCTCTCTCTCTCTCTCTTACTGACCATGGATTCTTTATAAAGGATTTTTCTCTCCACTATTTCTTTTCCCCCCGGTCAAAATAATTAACAATCGGTACGTCTGACCGAGCACCCATTTTATTATCGGTATTGGCGAATCTCAATCGGTAAAATACCAGAAATTACCGGTAAACGCCATCTCGACTAAGCTTGTAAAAACAATAGTATGGCACATTTTTTTTAATGATATTTCTTAATTGTACCTATTTATTTATGTATTTATTTTGTTGTTGTAAATCACTAGTCCGCCGAAAGAAATGACAATCATTTTGTGACAATGTCTAAAGACTGACACACTGTCCACTTCTACTCAGTAGATTTGAGGCCTGCTGTAACCTTTGTATATATGACATGGATTACAGATTAAAGATGGAAAAGAAGTACACATAGTAAAAAAATAGATCTTTTTAGAAGATGTAAATGAAAGGAGTTTGTTTTACATAATTATTGCCCCTTTAATGCTACTATTATTGTTTTTATGGTGTGTTCTTTCTTGTGTGGATTTTTGCACTGTCACTGTTGGACTCATGTATGTGCCTTCTTTTTATGTGTACCTATACCTGCTTAGAATGAGACAGTGACATGTTGATGTCACACCACAAAATATGATTTGCATGCTGCATGTTTTCTTTCTCTTTTTATTTATATATTTATTAATTTTTAATTCCTTTTTTATTTCTTTGCTTTTAACATAGAAGCATTTTTTTCCCCAAGTTTAAAACAATGACATATTTTGTTTCAGAGAAAAATGCCCTGGGCATGATTTTAAAACAATGATTTAATCTGAATTTGCACTTTTCAAACTAACTCATAACTCATAACTCATAACATTTTATTGATCCAACAAAGGAAATTAAATTAGTCATCAGCACATATAGGTCATTAATTAATAACTATAAAAGAATAAAAGAAGAAAATTCATAAAACCCATGATATAAAAATACCCTTTTTTCTTGCACACCTGACACACCGACACACCAATACACATGCATACATGCCTACATACATACCTACATACATACATACATACATACATACATACATACATACATACATACATACATACATACTATTGGTGTTGAGTAAAATTAATGTAGAGCTAGAGGTAAACTTGTGATTTACATTTCTTTGGGAATAACAGGCAATACAATTTATCCAGTGTGATTTTTTTCTCAATTTGTGATGTTCTAACTTTTAGTTTTAAAGAAATTAATTTTCTCCATTTCTAGATTCAATGGTATTGCATTAAAAGAAAAATACATCAATGTTTAGCAATAGCATGCTACTCAGTAGACATAATGATATTTTACGTATTGTCATTAGTACTTTGAACATTTTTTTATTTTTTTATCAAAATTATTGTGCCTTTTGTGTTTTAAAATGAATAGTACCGAAAGCTAAAGTTTGACCACACATTTCTTAAACAGTTACTCTATTCAAATCCATGTAGCTCGTTACCTAATTGACCTATGGAAATGTAATTGCTTCCACAATATTTGTCTTTAAAAGACCTTTCTAATGGTATATATAAAAGCTCACTTTGACCCCAGTCATTGGGTACAAGTAGTGTTTAAAACCGATTAATGCAGAGGGCTAACTTTTGACCCCACCCTACTTGACGGGTGCCGTTTTCAAATCTATGTAGCTCGTTACCTAATTGACCTATTTTAATTTAATTACTACCGTTGTCTTTGTCTTTAAAATACCTTTCCAATGATATATTATTATATATGCCTATTTTGAAAAAAAATTAAAAATGGCCTGACCTAGCTACAGATAGTGTCACAAACTTACAGTGATCTGTGCCTCGTTGAGCTCATTTGTGAAAATCCCAGAAATATATAGATTCTTTGAGTTTGAAACAGGTCTGTAAAAGTCGATTATTTCAACCGACACCGACATTCCTGATCTTGCAGTACGTCTTGTTTCTTGTATGGAAGTTGCAACTTCCGTCATTCGAGGTTTGTCTTTACCGCTGCATCAGTGTAAGGGACAGTACTCTCAGATTTGTGTGTTTTTTGTCCGTGGAATTATCTCCCTGTCAAAAATGGCGGCGTCCATGGATCTGTCTAAACTTTTCGTTCGCGAATATGAAAAGAACGACGGTACAGTGTTGAAGTTTTATCAGTCAGAGATCGGAGACGTTGGTTGCGTGGTATGGGACGCGGCGCTGGTACTGAGCAAGTACCTAGAAACGGGGGACCTGTGTAAACGTAGCGGTGGAACGATGCAAGGAAAGACAGTGGTTGAACTGGGGGCTGGCACTGGGGCGGTTGGACTTGTCGCGGCCAGCATGGGGTAAGCAGCTCTTTGACTGCCTACAAACTATAACCTGTCTGTCTCCAAAATTAGCCCCGTGGAAGTGACGTAACACAGTTTAAGAAGAGTGACCATTCATTGTTGTCACATGCAGTCACATGAAGCTGTTTTGGGTAAAACTAAAAGGCATAAACCTTCTGTGAGTCTGTCTTTCTCTCTCTTCCTTTCTGGCTCTCACTATGTGTCTGTGTGCATGTGTAAGCACTTGAAATAATTGCAAATAGAAGGGGGGAATAGTAACGAAAGGAAAAAAGAAATAACAATTTGATAGACCTTTTCGGTATCATGTGCAGCTCTCACGAGGCACACTCTTTGTTATGCTTTGAACGTCGTGAGAACTTTGAACCTTGGTTTTTGCAGCTTGCGCAAGATCCCTAAAACACATGCTTTTTCTATGCTCTGATGTTTGCGAGAGATTACGAGAGCTTGGAATACCGATAGGGTCTATTGCACTTGCAGACTTTACAACTTACACTAATGAATGAGTGACTGAATGACATTGTGTGTGTGATTTGAAGTTGTGCACTAGGGGAATTTCGTGTGATTTTATTATTTTTGCCCTGGGTGTGCATGTGTTTGTGAACGACTAGTGTGCTTAGCGCAAACAATATACTTAAAATGAGTATTCAATTAACTTGATAAAGCTGTGACGCATCCGTTATATTTTGACAGTGCTGATGTCACAGTCACAGACTTGGCAGAGTTTGTTCCCTTGATGGAGCACAACATAAAGGAGAACGCAACCAGTTTGACGGGGAAAATGCATGCCACCACACTGACATGGGGAGCGTCCATCAGTGATGGAGTTCCATCTGCTCCAGACCTGGTCCTCTTGGCTGACTGCATATATTATGAGGAGGTGGGTGCTTTTTGTGCAGTGTCCTATACCACTACAGTAGTTCACATTTATGAATAAATAATTCTTCTAGTTCTACAACTGCAAGCAATACAAATTACTGGTAGTTGTAGTGTTTGTGTTTAACATCTATTTTAAGACCACATTTTTATGCAATACTTAGTTTCTATGCTTTGATTTGTGTGCTTTTTTTTCTGTTACTGTTAGCACTTTGCATGTAGTAAAGCAAACTCATTCCAGAAGATAATCTCCCCCCTTCCCCCCAATACAGAAGATCTTGAATTCCTGGCTCTGAACAGAGGACTGCGGACCTGCATCACTGTCATTGGGGAATCTCACTTTCTCTATGCTGTTGTCTTTGTAGGAAAGTGAAACATTGTACTTTGGATGTTTATTTTTTCTCTGATCTTATGTTATTAGAATATTACAGAAAAGCTCTGTCTGTCACTGAAGATTGGTACCGTGATACATGTAATTTTAAAACTTTTCTAAAGAGTGGGCACCTCTAAATAAAAGCCACATTGTGTTGTTGCATCAATTCATGTGTTCATTTTACCAAAGCCTCCCTGTCAAGAGAGCTAGACACCTGAAGTGTGAAGATATATTATAGCTGGTCCCAAGGGTGTCCTGTCTTGACATTCATGACAGGTATTGCCGCAAAACTGTTTTAAATGTTAGAACTAGAAGTGTTCTTCTAGAGAATCACTACATTGCTAGGGCGGGCGCATTGGCCGAGTGGATAAGACATATATATCGGCCTCCTATGCAGTAGGCCGTGTGTTCGAATCCCGGCTTGGTTAAGGGTGGAGTTTTTTCCGATCTCCCAGGTCAACTTATGTGCAGACCTACTAGTGCCTTATCCCCCTTCGTATACATGTACATGCAAGCACAAGACCAAGTGCGCAAGGAAAGTTAAGATCCTGTAATCCATATCAGAGTTAATTCGGTGGGTTATAGAAACACGAAAATACCCAGCATGCTTCCCCCGAAAGCGGCTAATGGTTGCCTGAATGGTGGGTTAATATGGTCACACATACACATAAAAACCCACTCGTGCAAAAACATGAGTGAACATGGGAGTTATACAGCCCACGGACGAGGAAGAACAAGAAAACAACATTGCATTGCTTATTGCATAATTCTTCTCTTCTTGACAGTCCCTGGAGCCGCTGGTGAAAACCATTCACTCACTGTGCTGCCCCACCACGCGAGTGCTTTGCTGTTACGAGAAACGAGACACAGGCAACAAACCGGAGCTAGAAAGAAAGTTTTTTGAGGTGAGTGTCTTTCTGTTTTTCCTTGATGAGTGTGTATCTCAATTACTTAACCTTCACCGTGCTGTGTGGGTGGTGGACGACCCAGACCTCACAAGTGTCTGTATCTCTAACACTATGTTGAGTTTTTGATTGAGGCTTGACGGGCGCAGTGGCGCAGTGGCAAGACGTCGCCCTCCTAATCGGGAGGTCGTTTGTTCGAATCCCGGTCGCTGCCGCCTGGTGGGTTAAGAGTGGAGATTTTTCCGATCTCCCAGGTCAACTTATGTGCAGACCTGCTAGTGACTTAACCCCCTTCGTGTGTACACGCAAGCACAAGACCAAGTGCGCACGGAAAAGATCCTGTAATCCATGTCAGAGTTCGGTGGGTTATAGAAACATGAAAATACCCAGCATGCCTCCCCCGAAATCGGCGTATGCTGCCTGAATGGCGGGGTAAAAACGGTCATACACGTAAAAATCCACTCGTGCTTAAAACATGAGTGAACGTGGGAGTCTAAGCCCATGAACAAGAAGAAGAAGAAGAGATTGAGGCTTCATTATACCCAAACACCATATAACCTTCATATCGACCAATTTTTAAAGGATTATCTTTGTAAACAAACAAATAAACTATGGCGTCATTTGAACTACACAGTCCGGATGTTGTGGGTCGTGGAATTTAAGAAGGCATTTGACAGTGTTTATCCTTATTCTGATGGCGTGGGTCGTGTATGACCCATACGCTGCAAAGAGGCGGTAAAGAGTTTATCCCTATTCGGATGGCGTGGGTCGTGTACGACCCAAACTTTTTACGTTCTGAACACTTCTTTAGAAAATATGGGTCGTACTCAACCCACATTATCCGGACTGTGTAGTCCAAAGCGTGATCCGTTGAAGGTTAAGACATGGATCAAGCATAATTTTGGCTCACCAGATTGCTCTCAGAGTATAGTGTGGGGAACCCAAATGGGCAAACGAGCTCACACGTCACCAGAATTTCTGGAACGCTGATGAAGAAGAAGAAGAAGGCTCACCAGAGGAACTTCTTCTTCTTCTTCTTGGCGTTCGCAGAGGTTACACGATCAGACCAGCACTGGTGATACATGTTGTCGTTTTCTCCAACTCCTGTCGACTGCCGTATAGTTTGGTCTGCAAGGGAGTTGGTGACGGCCACACTTCTTTTCGTTCCTCATCTAGTAAGGGACATCGCTGTAAGATGTGTTCCGCGCCAGAGGAACAGTTAGCAGACCTGTGCTTCTTGAATCTTGGTGGAGTTTAGCAGTCCACAGCTATAAAACGAAATTATTGGTAACTTCCTTATGAGCAAAGTTTGAGAAATGTTGAAAAGCGTTCGGTAGTCACCGAGGGCGACCGGGAAATCTCAACCCTGTGGAAGTGTTGGAACATGAGGTCATGATTTTTTAGTGTGTACATAATAATAACAATAATAACGGGTATTTATATTAACAGCTATTGAGTTTTCAGCGTAGCAATAGGGTCCGATATTTAGACGAGACAAGTATAATGCAGACGTGTCGAAGACGAGTCGCATTATACTTGTTCGAGTCTAAATATCGGACCCTATTGCTACGCTGAAAACACAATAGCGATTATATAGCTTCTTCTTCTTCTTCTGCGTTCGATGATTATATAGCTGTTCTGACCTTGATTTGTTGTTCTAAACTTACAAAATGACAGATTTTGCGTCGATGCGTTGATCTCAGGTTTTGATAGCAGACGCCGTTTCTTATGCGCATTAGTTTTGCGCAGGCGCCACACTGACTTTGGACAAAAACTCGATTTGACAACACAGCTGTTAAACAGCTTTTTATTAGTTCATTCGAATACAACAAGAAGAAGTTTGAGTTTTTTTAATTTTGAACAAGACTACTTATGAAGAAGACCAAAACACAACATAAACGGAAAACTAGAAACAACTGAAGAACTAGGATGCAACAAGGGGAGGAGAAGAGAACAGCTAATCGCGAGCAGACGGCAGCGAAGTTTTCAGTTTGAGTGAATGGCATTTATACTTGTCTCGTCATGAAGCGAATTTTTCAACCTCAGTTATAAACGACTACATAAATGTTAGTGCCATGGGTTGCACATCAATACTTCAGAGGGGAAGTGGGGTATTTAGTGTGGAGTTACGAGATAAGAAAAGCCGAATGCGAAAGTTTGTGTCAGTCGGCAACTGACACAGGCACACAAAAACGGCTGTTCCGTTTTACTCCCCTGTTTGTACTACATCTTTCGACTTTGGGCATTTTGTGGTGTTTAGGGACAGAAAATAATTGATTTAGTCCTGTTTCATCGGGAAGTTAGCAGAAAAGGGTATGCTATTGACATTTTTAAAGCTGAAAAACATTCCCGAGAAGAATTTCAAGTTGTCAGTGTATGCTGTTGTCGATTAAAACATCGTGTGGTACAGATGGGTAAACCGGAACCATGCGTCTTTGTTATTGCCAATATGCTTTTGGATATTGGCAAAAATGGCCGACTTCCGTAGAAGTTCAAAGCACGTATGCCATGTGAGATGGAATTTTTTACACAATATATCACGCATTCACATCAGCCAGTAGATCAACAGCCTATAGGCGCTGCATCCACCTCCAAGTCACACGGATATTTTGGTGGACATTTTTATTTACGCCTATACAATTTTGCCAGGAAAGACCCTTTTGTCAATCATGGGATCTTTAACGTGCATACCCCAATGTAGTGTACACGAATGGACCTCGGTTTATCGTCTCATCCGAAAGACTTGCACTTGAACCCACCACCTAGGTTAGGAAAGGGGGGAGAAAATTGCTAACGCCCTGACCCAGGGTCGAACTCGCAACCTCTCGCTTCCGAGCGCAAGTGCGTTATCACTCGGCCACCCAGACCACATTGTGTAGCTCAGGATTGCATTTGAATTGTGTAGGTTTTGTCTCTCTCAGGAACTTCATCTGCATGTACAGTGGAGCCGCCATTTGAAGACCTCCACAAATCTGAGAAAATCAGGTCTTAAAATGGAGGGTCTTTTTCCTGAAATGAGGGTAAATTAACAGAGGGACTGTGAAAAGATAATCTGAAAATCTAGGGTCTTTAAACGGAGGAAGTCTTAAATTGGGGGTCTTAGAATAGGAGTTGCATTGTATATATGATGTGGGTAAAGTGATGAGAGATAACATTGTATATGATGTGGGTAAAGTGACGAGAGATAACATTGTATATGATGTGGGTAAAGTGATGAGAGATAACATTGTATATGATGTGGGTAAAGTGATGAGAGATAACATTGTATATGATGTGGGTAAAGTGATGAGAGATAACATTGTATATGATGTGGGTAAAGTGATGAGAGATAACATTGTATATGATGTGGGTAAAGTGATGAGAGATAACATTGTATATGATGTGGGTAAAGTGACGAGAGATAACATTGTATATGATGTGGGTAAAGTGATGAGAGATAACATTGTATATGATGTGGGTAAAGTGATGAGAGATAACATTGTATATGATGTGGGTAAAGTGATGAGAGATAACATTGTATATGATGTGGGTAAAGTGATGAGAGATAACATTGTATATGATGTGGGTAAAATGATGAGAGATAACATTGTATATGATGTGGGTAAAATGATGAGAGATAACATTTGAATAATCGTGTTTTTTGTGTATTGAAGATATCATGTGTGTTACTTGACTCATATGTGACCCTCCACCTCGGAATGAGTCGCATGTCACCTTTGCACGATTTTTATTTTTTCACATTTTCTTACAGAGATTTTGAAGCTCTACCCAATGGTGAAAACCGTTTTAGAAAAGAGCAAAAACTGTTTGAGTTATAAGCCTGTGACTAAGGTGATCCTCACCCTGAATACACCCCACCCCCCCCCCCCCCCCCCGACTTATATTAAGCCTAGCGCAGAACCGCGTGAGGTGACAATACGTACATGCGACTCATTCCGTGGTGGAGGGTCACATTATATGCTTTGGGATTCCATGCGTGTTATGTGAACAGTAAGTTGTGGACACTGCGATCAGATTGTGAAGCTGATGAAGTGAATGTTGTGTGTTGCAGCTGGTTGATGCTGATCATGAAGTGAATGTTGTGTGTTGCAGCTGGTTGATGCTGCATGATTATGAAGTGAATGTTGTGTGTTGCAGCTGGTTGATGCTGATTATGAAGTGAATGTTGTGTGTTGCAGCTGGTTGATGCTGATTATGAAGTGAATGTTGTGTGTTGCAGCTGGTTGATGCTGATTATGAAGTGAATGTTGTGTGTTGCAGCTGCATGGTTAATGCTGATTATGAAGTGAATGTTGTGTGTTGCAGCTGGTTGATGCTGATTATGAAGTGAATGTTGTGTGTTGCAGCTGGTTGATGCTGATCATGAAGTGAATGTTGTGTGTTGCAGCTGGTTGATGCTGATTATGAAGTGAATGTTGTGTGTTGCAGTTGGTTGATGCTGATTATGAAGTGAATGTTGTGTGTTGCAGCTTATTGATGCTGATTATGAAGTGAATGTTGTGTGTTGCAGCTGGTTGAGGCTGTGTTGAACAAGCAGGAGATTCCACATCAGAGACAAGATCCACACTTTTCTAGCGATGACATTTACATTTTTGAATTCAGATTAAAGGATATTACCACCTGATACATGTGCCTTCAGCTTCATGAATACATGTGTATTTGCTCCTGCTTTCTCTCTGCCTCTTTTTCTGTGTGTACAGTGTGGTTTATTACAGGAGGGGTAGTGAGAAATCTGTCCATTCGCATCATCACACACTAGTGCATATGTACAATTTCATTTATTTCAAAACATACAAGAAAAGATACAAACTGCTGACCAAACCACTCAAATATTTCATCACATTTCTCAGCAGATCACGCACTCAAAGCAGAATTAAAGTTCAGCAGAAGATGAAGCTCCGAGTTGTGTGCTCCAAGCTGTATTTGAAGGAAGATGTAAATGTGGTGTTTGAAGATAAAGTTTGTGGCTACCCCATGTATAGTAGAAATGTAATAAGTTAAACAAGAGGTCTATCCTTTAGGCTTTTGTTGATGTTATACCAAGTGGTATTTTCCACTCCAAGTTACTTAGTCTACATTTGAAGCTAGAGTATTCTGATCTTATGTTGAGTTTAAAGCAAACTAAAGGCTTGTACATTTTGATTTTGAAGCAAGTGGTCTATCCAATGTTCCTTTTGAAGCAAGTGGTCTATCCAATGTTCCTCTTGAAGCAAGTGGTCTATCCAATGTTCCTTTTGAAGCAAGTGGTCTATCCAATGTTCCTTTTGAAGCCAGTGGTCTATCCAATGTTTCTTTTGAAGCCAGTGGTCTATCCAATGATCCATTTGAAGCCAGTACTGTCTATCCCATGTTAATTTTATGAAAATTAGTGGTCTGCTCCATGTTGAGTTTGAAGTGATTCATCCAATGTTGATCTTGAATGAAGCTATCTATGCAGTAAGACTGGTCTATCCCATGTTGATGTGAAGTGGTTTTACACATGAAGCTTGAAGAAAGTGGTCTCTATCATGCTGAAAATAAAGCGAGAGGTCTATCCCATGTTGAGTTTGAAGCGCAGGCCGGGAGCTGCCTTGTAGCGGAATGTTCCGGTCCACTGTTGTGATACTGTGTCGGTGAACTGCCCTTCCCCCTCCAGCCTGTAACACACACGCAGAGGCCCATCATATTTTATTCACAATGGCAGCAGTTAAAACTTAACCCTTACACTCGTGCAATTCTGGTGAATTAACAGAGAGAAAAATAAAGAAAAACGGTCATATAGGTTTTCGCATCCATGGGAGGTAATCGGAACCGACCAAACAGACTTGAGCCAGTAGCGCGACATATGTCGTGACAACCAGCTGACAGTATACGTAAAGTAGCGCGACATATGTCTCGACAACCAGCCTAAGGGTTAGTACAGAGTCTTGAAAGGGAGGGAGTCTGAAATTGCGGGGTCTTAAAAAGAAAGTTCCGCTGTAGTGCCAAGCTATTTTGCCATCCAGAAGAAAAGGACTGAACAGTTGCATCTGATATAATGTACATGAGAAGAAGACAGATTGACTGTGTGTGTGCATGTATGCATACTGACCTATTTTCTACAAACTGGCCCTCATAGAAAGATCCGTTGGGCCAAGTGAAGCTGCCATGGCCGTGGAACTGGTTGTTGACAAAGTCACCACAGTAACGCGCCCCTGAGGGGTGCTGCAGAGTGCCGGTGCCGTTCATCTTGTCGCTGAGCCAGTCACCATCATACACTGTTCCCTCCGCTGTCGTGTGCTTCCCCCTTCCACTGCGCTCCAGGGAACCCCCCTCTGTGGCCATGTATTCTCCTTCTGTAAAGCATGCAAAGTATTGGTATTAGATTACAGCTGAGCTCAGTGGTAATAATATTACCACTGAGCTCAGTGACTATTCAACTATACCATAGGCTTACTCCCCTTTTGCCAAATGTTTAAAAGATCAGTCTGCTGTGTACTTTTGTACTCTCCTTCTGCACAGCATGTTAACCCTCTTGGCACTGCATACATTTAAAAGCGTTCACCAAATATTGGCGTAAACTGAACCTACTGTTTTTATTTTAATTGCAAGTGGTCTCATGATAACCTTAGACACAGAACACTATATATTTATCATTGGAAAGAAGAAAGCTTCAGCTTCGCAATGAATTTTTTTCTGATTTGCAGTGATACTTGAATGTACCGAGTATAAAAAATGACGTATGACGTGAGCCACGATCGTGGCTCATCGTGCTCCAGCGGGAAAGCCACGATCGTGGCCCATCGTGCCAAGAGGGTTAAGTATCACCGTGGGAGTAGTCTGCAGAATCAGAATTCTGGGGCAATTATACTCTTCTGTCACACAAATACACACACACACACACACACATGTACACACACACACATACACATACATACACACACATATACGCACACACGCACACACACACAAACACACATGCAGGCAGTTACTTCTTACTTGCATACACAGATGTACATATTACCAGGGACCTATATTATATAGGTCTATGATATTACACTTGTCCTCTTTGGGAAACACATGGAAATGGAAAGTCAACATTGCCATATTTATCCCTTTTAAGAAACATAATCATGCCCGTAAATCCATCACAACAGTATTTCTATAATTTGGGAAAACATGCCATATTTACTTTCATTACAGGGCACGTCTCGATCACTGTATAAAGTACACATACCATATTTGTCTCACTGTATAAAGTACACATACCATATTTGTCTCACTGTATAAAGTACACATACCATATTTGTCTCACTGTATAAAGTACACATACCATATTTGTCTCACTGTATAAAGTACACATACCATATTTGTCTCACTGTATAAAGTACACATACCATATTTGTCCCCATTAGGGAACATGTAGACACCAGTATGAATGAAAGGAGTTCCATCGTCTTTCTTCTTGTCTTTCTTCTTCTCTGGAAAGAGAAAAATAATATAGCTGCTGTCATAAAACACAAACAGACAGATGTACCTGCAGCCATCTGATCAGAGGACACCTCCCAATAAAAGATACCTAGCTTAACTGCAGTCCCTTTGTCCCTGACATAAATTCATCTGTCATGACACCTGCCGACTGCAATGAAGGTATATTTCCAGTAGCTATCTCTCTCTGTCTCTCTGTCTGTCTCTGTCTGTCTCTGTCTGTCTCTGTCTCTCTCTGTCTCTGTCTCTCTCTGTCTCTGTCTCTCTCTCTTTCTCTCTCTCTCTCTCTCTCTCTCTCTCTCTCTCTCTCAGCAATAATATTAGCTCAGGAGTCTTTTCATTGTGTTTTAGATCTTCTAGGCATTAGACAATGATATATGAATGATATAAACAAAAACTGAAAATTCCATTTATATTCCAGAAACTAGTACTCATTTTATATGCAGCAAATAAACAAGGCATCCATTTCAACTGCAACAACAACCAAGGAAACCAACACAATGTACCTGATACCTTCAAAATCATGCAATTCAAAATGTGACTGTTGAAATGTTTCAATAAAAAATGGCTGCTGACCAATGTAACAAAAAACCCAATGAAAGTAAACAGTGTCTGCATGTCTCATTGTCATTGTGTACCAGATGTCTGCAATAAAACTCATGCACAATTTCAATTTTTGTTGCATTTTTTTCACAGTAATGGATCAGTGCACACATACTTTTTCAAACTATATTTCAATTCTGTGTGTGTGTGTGTGTGTGTGGGGGGGGGGGGGGGGGGGGCAGGCATACATGTGTGAAGGAGGGATTAACAGAAATGAACAAGAACAATGCAGACCATTTAGGAAAATGAAAACAAAAATTAATCCACCTATACATGCATGTACTCACTTCCTCCTAATTTTTCTTTTGAGAAAAAAAGAAAAACGTCCAGTCAGAATAAACAACTGAAGCTGCAGAAAAACACAAGGGCTTATTTTTATCATGAAGCCGAGGTTGAAGAATGGGAATTTTCCAGCCACAAAAGCTTGACAAGAAACAGAGAAAAAAGAAAACACAAACACATCTTTTTAAAGGTCATATTTTGTTCAGAACATAAGCCTGGTGTGACTTCTAAAATCATTGAATTAATTGTAAAATGTTGTGTCAATGTTGCATTTTTGAGGTGCGTGCAAAAGTATAGCTAGGTCTTGGGTTAGGTCAACCTACTGAAATAACTCATTATAGTCAGCATGTTCCTTGGAATCTAAACTTGATCATTAAAATTTGCTGTGGTGCTGTTATGTACCCGGTACTTCAAAAGATGCACATCAATGTGTATGGTGTGTGTGTGTGCAAAACGGCGGCCTTCTGATCCACATTAATTGGCTGGTTACCCGTGAAGATTTGACATGTTCTGCATAAACATGAGTTTCTTCTCTCTCTCTCTCTCTCTCTCTCTCTCTCTCTCTCTCTCTCTCTCTCTCTCTCTCTCTCTCACCCACACACAAACACACACCATTTTCGTATACTACCTTGTGCTATCCCGATTAAAAGCTTTGATTTAGCTTGACCGACGTGTTTTAGTAAGTCAAACCGGCAAACCTATCTGATTGTGTTACATCATGATCTGAAACTTACCTCCTGGCATATTGGTGGTCTTCTTAGTCAAACAGAAACTGATTCTTGTAAAAATCTGATTTACTTTCTCGAGAAAACCCCTCACTGTGAATGTTGTTATTCGATTGTTACACTATCGTCGCCATTTCTAAACAACTCTATGGCGACAAGCAAAGCTAAGACCTCTGAATTGGAAATGGCATTTCCTCTTGTCCCGAATAACCTTATGTATAGGTCCGGTTTTTGATTGTGTTGAAAATATTCATGGCACATGTATACGTTATACAGATCGCGATTGACTTAGTTCTTCAATTTATACAAAACTAGGAGCGTAGCTCAGTATACGAAATCGAAAGCGAGGCTGTTACACTGACCTTGCCGGTGTGTTGTGTGGCCCGAGTGAGGTAAAACCAGAAACTATGCATCGGTCGTCTGTTCTTGTCCGCTGCATTCTGCGACAGTCGCCGAGAAACAGGACAGGCTCCGTTTCGTTACGATGTTTGTGTACACAAGTGATCAATCAAAGCAATGCAAGGTGAGGAAATAGAACGAACAAGACAGGTGTCATTCCTATTCCCAGTCCTACACAGAATCTTACACAGTACACGTCCTTCGTCTGCACAACTGCAACTGTGCAAGACATGTATGCATACAGGTCTAGGCTTCACAGTGTAATTTCACACCTGGACAGTTTGGTCTTACACGACAAATGAACCTTCACGCAGTAATTGACCAGCATCGTTTTAATGCATACATCTTGTTACAGCATTCTGCTCAAGTTGGAACATTGCTTGATCTTGAGATGACCAGCAGATATAAAGCATAACATATCTACACCATAATTGTGCTTGATGATTTAGGCGGTTGGTTGAAAGTGACGGTCGGCAACGGTCGGACGGTCGGCAACGGTCGGTGACGGTCGGCAACGGTCGGTGACGGTCGGCGACAAAAAACAAGTGTTGCACCAAAACAAACCCTCTCTCCCTCTTTGATTTTTTTTATTTTGAGCGAGCGTCTGTTCACACGTGAATAATAAATCAGTTCACTCAAAAAGTTCACTCTATTGTATACCCGAGTTACGACGACAAAAAACAAGTGTTGCACCGAAACAAACCCTCTCTCTTTCTCTCTCTTTAATTTTTTTTCTTTTGAGTGAGCGTCTGTTCACAAGCGAATAATAAAACAGTATGAGTCAATAAAACAGTTCACTCTATTGTATACCCGAGTTAATGACATACCCGGGTATCGTGGGTATTGATAAGACGTACAATCTTGGGGAGCTGCTGGTTACGGCCATGAATTATAAGCACACAGGACTCCTTCGTCGAAGTAGCAACGAGCCACCGATCATCCCCGGCCCCATCTTTTTGCATGCCCATTCCACTTTTGAAACGTTTTATCATTTTTTTCCATCCTAGCGGCAAAGATTGGGCATTTCCCGACAAAACCGATGGTGTTTGGGTCTGATGACGAAAAGTCAATTACAAGAGCAATTCAGTGTGCTTTTCCAAACTCCAGCCTGGCATTGTGCACACTCCATCTGAAGAAAAATGTTGCCAGACACTTGAAAGACAAAGTTGGCGTTGCTTCCAGACAGAGGAACTTACTGATTCACCAACTCTTTGGAGCAGAAGGGCTATCAAACTCATCGGACGAGGTCACATTTGATGTCAGATTGGAAAACCTGACAACGATGTGGCCTGAACAAGACACACGCTATCTCAACAGGATAGCGCAGCAGATCCATGACCATGTCCTGAAGCTCCACTGGAATGGCCAACTACAAGACACGCATTGGACCAACAATAATGCTGAGTCGCTTAACCATACGCTGAAGCACATGGTTGAGTGGAAACCGAGAGAGCTTCCTGACCTGATCAATAAGCTGAGAACATTGGCCAAAGCTCAACAAGTGGAAATAGCACGCGCCATCATTGGCCGTGGAGAGTTTCAACTGGCTCCACACAATACGCACAAACGGCTGCAAGGAAACTTATGGGTTGCCATGACAGAAGTACAGAAAAGAAAGCACATTGCGACTCTCAGACAATCTGTCAGGCCCCCTGGTTCTGTTCAGAGCAGCTCATCATGCTTCCACGTCACTGGAACACCAACAAAAGGAAAGAAACCCGGCCAGAGAAAACGAAAAAGAGCAGAGAGGACAGCCACCGCAAAAAGGATGAAACTTGGAAATGAATAGTCACCCTCGAACCGTGAGGAAGAACCATAAAATTGTCCCCCTCCATCATCTTGTTTTTGGATGAGCAGCTGGCTGATTTACGGGAACTTTGCTCTGGGTAGAAAGTTGTCGTAAGTATTGATAAGACGTACAATCTTGGGGAGCTGCTGGTTACGGCCACAGGCCGACCCAACATGCTTTGGAATTTTTTGTTGTTGTCAGTGTTATAGTTAAATATAACACTGACAAAAAATAATCCAAAGCATGTTGGGTACACATAACTCCTTCGTCGAAGAAGCAACGAGTCACCGGCGATCATCCTCGGCCCCATTTCACAGAATGACCATAACATTAAACTAGATACTTAGGCTTACATCTGGCCAAGCCCTATTTAGCCTTAGATAATTAAGATTAGTTGACCTAAAATGACAGGAATGTTTTTTCCCATACCGGTAGCTTATTGTTAAGATGATCTGTACGATTGATGAATTAACAAACGTTGAACTTAGATTTTGTTTAGCGAATAAAGATTTTGCGTGTTACATTGAATCCCACAGTATGTGTTTGTAAACACTCTCTCTCTCTCTCTCCCTCCCTCTCTCTCTCTCTCTCTCTCTCTGTTGTTTTCCCCATTTGACCCCCTCTCCTAAGCCCCCTGAATCTCTCTCTTTCTTCTCCCTCACCTGACACCTTCTCCTAAGCCTCTCTCTCTCTCCCTCTCTCTTCTCGGTGTTGTTTTCCCCATTTGACCCCCTCTCCTAAGTAGTGTAGTTGCCGACCGTCGCCGACCGTTGCCGACCGTCGCCAACCGTCGCCGACCGTTGCCGACCGTCGCCGACCGTCACTTTCAACCAACCCTGATTTAGGCTATATTCTGGGATGGTAATAACACTCAGAGCAAATCTTTTAACCTTGATGTACTCTTCTGTTTGGAAAGAACGAGGCCGGGCTATGTTTTGCACTGAATGGCCATTATATGCCTGATCCATGTTTGAAGCAAAATCTGTCACATTTGTCATGATACACCTAGGTGCATTGCAATTAGTTGTATTGTTTATTCTAGAATTTTTTGTTGCTTTCCCAGTTGCCTTTAAACGTAATTTTACGGTCACTTAAGCAGTTCCATCATTTGCTTCTATGACATTGCGCAATATTATGCTTGTTAATGTTAGAAAGTGTGTATGTTGTGTGTGTTTGCCTGAGTTGCAGCAAGTGTTGACTGGTTCAGTGGTGCGGTTTAAGATGATGAAATGTGGTGTTTATAAAAAAAAAGGAACATATTTTTGATTGATTTAGTGTTTTTCACATTGTCATGGCATGCTGTGTGTTGTGCAGAGTGATAGGGGCGGCATGGGGCAACAAGAAGCTGAAGGCGGCCACACTGTACGCAGCACAACCAGTGCGCTTCTACAGCTCAGGTAGGCAGTCCTTATGTGTGTGCTGGTGCGGATTAAACTGCCATACACACATACAATGTACAAAAAGTAGTCACTATAAAAAGGTGAATTATGCTGGAAAACTCACTGGGGATCGTTTGGGTTGTTCTTTGTGGGCAAGTGGTCTTTATAAACTTAATGTGAGACAGTCGGTTGGACAGGTACAACTGTGATTTATCATATTACTTTCAGTGTTTCATGGTCCAAGTGTGTCTCCTGATGTTATGGTCGTGACATGTCTTTTGGCACATCACAGTGTATAATTCATGTCTCCGCTTGTCATTGGAGGTGACATTGACTGATCGTATTTGAAAAGCTCTGTGAACACACGTACATGGGTGGGATTCTTCCGGTATATGCTGGAAATCCGTATTCGATTATGGCCTCTTTTTGACATTTAGTCAAGTTTTGACTAAATGTTTTAACATAGTCATAGACTGATAGAGGGGGAATCGAGACGAGGGTCGTGGTGTGTGTGTGTGTGTGTGTCTGTCTGTGCGTGTGTGTGTGTAGAGCGATTCAGACCAAACTACTGGACCGCTCTTTATAAAATTTTACATGAGAGTTCCTGGGAATGATATCCCCGGACGTTTTTTTCATTTTTTCGATAAATGTCTTTGATGACGTCATATCTGGCTTTTTGTAAAAGTTGAGGCGGCACTGTCACACCCTCATTTTTCAATCAAATTGATTTAAATTTTGGCCAAGCAATCTTCGACGAAGGCCGGACTTTGGTATTGCATTTTAGCTTGGTGGCTTAAAAAGTATTTAATGACTTTGGTCATTAAAAATCTGAAAATTGTAAAAAAAAAATAAAAATTATAAAACGATCCAAATTTACGTTCATCTTATTCTTCATCATTTCCTGATTCCAAAAACATATAAATATGTTATATTTGGATTAAAAACAAGCTCTGAAAATTAAAAATATAAAAATTATGATCAAAATTAAATTTTCGAAATCAATTTAAAAACACTTTCATCTTTTTCCTTGTCGGTTCCTGATTCAAAAAACATATAGATATGATATGTTTGGATTAAAAACACGCTCAGAAAGTTAAAACGAAGACAGGTACAGAAAAGCGTGCTATCCTTCTCAGCGCAACTACTACCCCGCTCTTCTTGTCAATTTCACTGCTGTTGCCACAAGCGGTGGACTGACGATGCTACGAGTATACGGTCTTGCTGAAAAAATTGCAGTGCGTTCGGTTTCATTCTGTGAGTTCGACAGCTTGACTAAATGTTGTGTTTTTGCCTTACGCGACTTGTTGTTTTATTGTTGTTCGGTTGAGGTTCAGGATTCATGACATTTTTCAGTCCCACCCATGAACCCAGCACAGTGTCTGCTGTAACTGTAACTGTGTTAGTCAGTCCCACCCACGAACCCAGCACAGTGTCTGCTGTAACTGTAACTGTGTTAGGCCTAAAAAAAAAATAGGTGTGGTTACGGTAACCCGACCTACCCTATTTTTAGGGGCCGATCCTATAACTTTTTATTACATTTGTCACAACAACAAACAAAAACGAGTGCAAAAAACGCAATGAAAGCGAAAGCGCCCGAGTCGCACACTTATTTCCCTGTCAAGTAGGTTTAATTTGTACACATTAGAAAAAAAAGTTTAAAAAAAAAAGTGATTGCCTACCTACCTACCCTATATTTTTTGGCTATGTTACCGTAACCACACCTATTTTTTTTTTTGGCCTTAGTGTGTAGGTGTGACGATTTTACCAATTGGTCTAGTGTATAAACGTTTGGTTGAGATACACACAATCTCTTTCTGTGCTGACACTGTACTCTCTTGCCCAAAGAATACACAACAGCGTTAATTTAGTTTGAACAATTTCGTTTATAAGTGGCTAACTATATATTGTTCAAAATTCACAACATCCTCTATTTATCACAGGTCAATTAATAAATAGATGCCCACAATGGGAGAACACAAGTCATTCTTCTTCAAAAGTTTCTGGTGAAAAACACAGTATCTAGAACATATGATGACGATGAGTTATAGTGTTAGTCGCTTAGCTTGAGGTCGAAGAAATAATGAAGACAGGATGACGAACAGCAAATGTTGGGACGACGACGATCCAGTGACGACAGGTCGACGTAGACAACAGGTACAGCAGGTTACACCAAGTGGTTATTCTTCATCGACGAACAGGTTAGCGAATTCAGTGTAGATATAGGTATACAAATAAAACAGCTGATCCAATCCTCGGTGAACAGAATTCAGTGTCTGCACACAAAGTGTAGCATACCGTTAACAAATCGTTCATCTAGTAACATGTAAAATGAAACGGAACATGTTTCAGCATCTTGAGAAATGGAACACAAATTACCTATTCGTGTCATCTAATTTCTCCAAACGTACAGATAAATGATTACATGAACACACACTAGGATTGGCTTCATCAGAAAGTTACTGATTATGAATCATTTACTAACCTGCCTAGGCTAGAATCTTTCGTACAGGACTTCTTCGGGTCTTGACGAACAGACTGGAACTGATCGTTGGTTTTACGTTACGACGATTGTTGTCTGTCGCCAAGCAATACCTAGATTACATTGCTCTCGAATGGACGAGAATGTTAGTAATCATGAAGCAATTCTAAACATTGACATCGCTTCATGCTATTATCGCTGGTCTTAGCGATAATATTATGTTTATAAGAAATACTTTCCAAACCTTCGTGTTTCCTAGACAAGAGACAGGGTTACGAAAATTACGTCATCGACATTTACAGTGTGACGTCACTATGACGAATACAGTCTCGGCTTACTATCTAAAGAATCTTTGGAGATTCACTGTCTCGATTAGCTTATGCTGACTGCCGCACAAAGTAAATCATCACAGTAGGCGATTTTTATAAAAGCAGAGCTCTTCAAAATGTGTCCCCCTTATTTGTCCTGGAGACACTCTCTATTTTTGAATCGTTTACATTTTTTCTACAGATCTCCCAGAACACTTCAAGGTATGCTTGCCCGCCCTGTCCCCGACGATGGAGAGCGGCACTATCATCAACTGGCAGAAAAAGGAAGGCGACCGTGTGTCCGAGGGCGATCTGCTGGCGGAGATTGAGACAGACAAAGCCACCATGGGGTTCGAGTCTGGTGAGGAAGGCTTCCTGGCCAAGATCTGTGTAGCCGGGGGCACCAAGGACGTCCCCCTTGGAAAGGTATTGACATGTCTGTTTGTGTGCTTGATATAAAATAAATGTGCTTCGTCTGAGCTCAGTAAAAAAAGTTTGACCTGGATTGAGAATATGTATCCGTCCAATTCCAAATGTCCTGGCTAATTATTTTGTTAAAAGACCTCCTGCATGACTTTCCAAATATATATAGATATATCTACATATACCGTACTTTTCGGACTATAAGGCGATACTTTTTTTTTATTTTTTTACTTAAAATCGTGGGGTCGCCTTATACACGACGTCGCCTTATTCTCGGATAAAATAGGTTTCACGAGCACTGTGAACTTGAAATCAATGAGCAACTAACAACCATTTAAGTGAACACAATTCAAGCAATGTTGATCGCCGAAAAAATTACCTGAACACTAGTTGCGTTGAAACACGACAGTCGACAGTCGGTCTCTTGACACTTCAACTGGGTACCGCTTCAACTTGCACTTCGACTTTGTCACTGTCAAGATGCCGAAAACGAAGAGAGCTTCATACGATGCTGCCTTCAAGATTAAAGCCATCGATCTTGCGATACGACTGGAGAGCAACCGAAAGGCAGCGTTCGAACTAGGCCTGAATGAATCCATGGTTCGCAAATGGCGTAAACAGAGAGGTCAGCTGTTGGGATGTAAAAAGTCACGCAAGTCTTTCCGCGGAAAAGGTGCACGCTGGCCAGAGCTTGAGGCAGAGTTGGAGGACTGGGTTAATCTTCAAAGGGCCGATGGTCGAGGCGTTTCAACCGTTCAAGTTCGATTGAAGGCAAAGGAGATGGCAGCGGCGAAGAATATTGACGAATTCACTGGGAGTGCGTCATGGTGCTTTCGTTTTATGCGGCGGAGGAATCTGTCGGTTTGCATGAAGACAACAATGTGTCAACAGTTACCGCCCGACTTTGAAGAGAAACTTGTCAGTTTCCGAAATTTTGTTTCCGAAGTGATCGCGGAACATAGTGTCGGCGACGACGAGTGACGATTGAGGTACCGCTGATCTTTTCCCTGACTTTCTGTTTGAAACAGTGTTTCCTGCCGATTTTGAGCGGTCGCCATGTTTGATCATTGATGTTGTTGGTTTTTTTTTCTATGTACGATGTTTTTCTTCATTTTTTTCTTTCATCCCATCGCCTTATGCACGACACCATCGCCTTATCCATGGCATCGCCTTATTCTAGGCTTTTTTCATTTTTTTTTTAAAAAGTAGGGGGTGCGCCCTATACACGGCAGCGCCTTATAGTCCGAAAAGTACGGTATATATATGGATTGGCCAGGGATGAGAACAATGGGTCAGGTAAAAGAAAAAGAATGCTTCAGTGACCAAAGAGTGAAAAATGAAGGCTGTACAAGAACACTAGTTCCTGTGTGTCCCCAGTCAATGTGTATTCTTTTTGGTGACAAAACATTGTCTTTGTGTCGACAGTTTGTGTGTATTTAAGTGACAAAACATTATCTCTGTTCCCCAGTCAGTGTGTATTGTTAGGTGACTGAAACCGCTCTTTATGTCACCAGTTGGTGTGTATTTTAGCTAACTAAACAAGGTCTTTGTGTCCTGACTCAATGTGTATTTTTTAGGTCACTAAAGCCCGGCTTTGTTGTCACCAGTTGGTGTGTATTTTAGCTGACTGAAAATCCTGTGTGTCACAGTTGGTGTGTATTTTAGCTGACTGAAAATCCTCTGTGTCACAGTTGGTGTGTATTTTAGCTGACTGAAAATCCTCTGTGTCACAGTTGGTGTGTAATTTAGCTGACTGAAAATCCTCTGTGTCACAATTGGTGTGTATTTTAGCTGACTGAAAATCCTCTGTGTCACAGTTGGTGTGCATCATCGTGGCCAAGGAGGAGGACCTGGCCGCCTTCAAGGACTACGTCCCCACAGCTGCGGATGACCTGAAGGTCGGGGGCACAGCTCCCCCACCCCCAGCGGCCGCACCCTCCCCTGCCCCCAAAGCTTCCCCACCCCCTGCGGCTAAAGCCCCTGCACCTGCACCTGCCGCTCCGGCCCCTTCTGCTGTGCCTGCCCCCGCCACTGCGGGAGGAGCGAGGATATTCGCCAGCCCCTACGCTAAGACTTTGGCGGCGGAGAAAGGCATTGATCTGAGGGTGAGTGTGTGGGTGTAGCGCCCGAAAGTGGCGTCACATACTGAGAGTCATTCTCTGTGGGGACAAATTTGGATAATGCCATGTCTGTTGGAGTGGGACAAAAGACATTTGTGTGAGGGGAGGTGTAGTTTTGTGGTATACATGACTAAGGGTATGGAATTTAATAGTGGGTATAGCTTTCCATGACTGGTGAGACTGGTGAGATAGACATTAATTTAAGATAGGACTGTCTTGCCTAACATTGATGATACTTTGGACTTGGAGTGAGCATAGTTTTAAACAATTTGTAATAGAGAAATTATAGAACTTTAGGGTGAATCACTGAATGAGATGGCTCCTGAATAGGCATGGATTTAATGTAAGAGTGGGTAGACTGATACTGAGCTATTGCTGGTTAATTAAGTCTTTTATTTATTGATTTTATGCCTAGCTCATTATTGTTTATATGTTTGGTAACACTGTTCACACTGTGTGGCTGCTTCATGAAGGTTGTGTTCATTGCTCTGTTCACACTGTGTGGCTGCTTCATGAAGGTTGTGTTCATTGCTCTGTTCACACTGTGTGGCTGCTTCATGAAGGTTGTGTTCATTGCTCTGTTCACACTGTGTGGCTGCTTCATGAAGGTTGTGTTCATTGCTCTGTTCACACTGTGTGGCTGCTTCATGAAGGTTGTGTTCATTGCTCTGTTCACACTGTGTGGCTGCTTCATGAAGGTTGTGTTCCTTGCTCTGTTCACACTGTGTGGCTGCTTCTTGAAGGTTGTGTTCATTGCTCTGTCTTGCTTGAGCTGGTTGTTCTATATTTGTATGTGTCATTCTTGGGGCTTTGATTCTTCATTTCACCAGTGTGTGGTATGATTTCATTTCGCCTTGATCATCCTTGTCAACTGTTTCCTCTGTGTTAACGCTGTGTGTGTGTGGGTGGGTGCAGCAAGTGAAAGGCAGTGGTCCAGCCGGAGAGATACGAGCACCAGACTTGTTGAATGTCACACCAGGTGCGGCCGCCGCCATGCCTTCTATGGGCGTGCCTGGTGCTGGCTTCGTTGACCTACCTACATCCGGCATCAGACAGGTGTGTAGAGTGACTGATGTGTGTGATGTTGTGGTGGTGGTTGATGTTGGTTGCCTGGAATCGTGGATTCTGTCTGGGATGTGTGTGATACTGATGTTATGGTGGTGTAAGTGTAATGATGGTTTCTGGGAGTTATAATGATATATGAAACGACACATTTTATGTATCCTAACATTGATGGTGAAAAAGTTTGCTGAATATCAAACTAACATAGTGTACATGTTTGTAGGAATAGCACTGCTGTGATGGTTAACGAGAGCGTGACGGAATGATTGTTTCCGTGAAAGTTAGGTGATGTTCTGATGGTAAACTGATGTGTGAATCAGATGATGTAGTGTACTGGTATTTGTGTGGAATATATGGTGGTTGACGTGAGTAATGCTGTGTTAATGGCAAGTGTGATGGAATGATGGTTTTATGTTATGATAGAGTGGTGTTTGTGTGAATGTTGTTTCAGGTGATGGGAGTAATGCTGTGTTAATGGCAAGTGTGATGGTTTCGTGTTATGATAGAGTGGTGTTTGTGTGAACGTTGTTTCAGGTGATGTGAGTAATGCTGTGTTAATGGCAAGTGTGATGGTTTGGTGTTATGATAGAGTGGTGTTTGTGTGAATGTTGTTTCAGGTGATGTGAGTAATGCTGTGTTAATGGCAAGTGTGATGGTTTCGTGTTATGATGGAGTGGTGTTTGTGTGAATATTGTTTCAGGTGATGGGAGTAATGCTGTGTTAATGGCAAGTGTGATGGTTTCGTGTTATGATGGAGTGGTGTTTGTGTGAATGTTGTTTCAGGTGATGTGAGTAATGCTGTGTTAATGGCAAGTGTGATGGAATGATGGTTTCATGTTATGATAGAGTGGTGTTTGTGTGAATGTTGTTTCAGGTGATGTGAGTAATGCTGTGTTAATGGCAAGTGTGATGGAATGATGGTTTTATGTTATGATAGAGTGGTGTTTGTGTGAATGTTGTTTCAGGTGATGGGAGTAATGCTGTGTTAATGGCAAGTGTGATGGTTTCGTGTTATGATGGAGTGGTGTTTGTGTGAATGTTGTTTCAGGTGATGTGAGTAATGCTGTGTTAATGGCAAGTGTGATGGTTTCGTGTTATGATAGAGTGGTGTTTGTGTGAACGTTGTTTCAGGTGATGTGAGTAATGCTGTGTTAATGGCAAGTGTGATGGTTTGGTGTTATGATAGAGTGGTGTCTGTGTGAATGTTGTTTCAAATGATGTGAGTAATGCTGTGTTAATGGCAAGTGTGATGGTTTCATGTTATGATAGAGTGGTGTCTGTGTGAATGTTGTTTCAAATGATGTGAGTAATGCTGTGTTAATGGCAAGTGTGATGGTTTCATGTTATGATGGAGTGGTGTTTGTGTGAATGTTGTTTCAAATGATGTGAGTAATGCTGTGTTAATGGCAAGTGTGATGGTTTCATGTTATGATGGAGTGGTGTTTGTGTGAATGGTGTTTCAGGTGATTGCCAAGCGGCTGTCTCTTTCCAAACAGACAATTCCTCACTACTACCTGACCATAGACGTCAATGTCGACAAAGTTTTAAGGTTAGAATTCATTTGTGTGTGTGTGTGAGTGTGCATGTGGTCTGTGTACGCATGAAAGTGAATGATGTGTGTGTGTGTGCGCGCGTAAGGTGTGTGTGTGTGTGTGTTTGTTTATGGTTGTGATTTTACTATGAAGAGATATAATCGGCCCTACACTGTGATTGCTGCTATTGTTGACGCGACTTAGATGTCTGTCTTGCTTAGAATGTCAGAGTGCAGGGTTGAAATCCTTAAGCTGAGGGGATTCACCGCTGGTTTGGGGTTGAGCGATAGAACTGAAGTAGATCACTTTGTGGTGTGTTAAAAATTCATTGCTGAACTCCTTAAGCTGAGGGGATTCAACGTTTGTTCGGGGTTCTGTGATGATGGAAGTAGATCAGCGTGTTGCAGGGGATCAGCTGGAACTGGGTCTTACAGCAGGGATGGCCAAATCTCAACATTTGAAATTCTAAAAAGTTACTTGCCTGCCAGAAATTTGGCTGGCCCGATACATACCCCAGTTGCTGCATCTGCCGTGTTTATATGGCTTTGAAACTCGATATTACAACCCAACGTGTTCCATTGGACAAGAATTTTCATTGGCCAGCCGGGCGAGTCTCCAGGCGGTTTCTACTAGCCCAGCGGATTGTTTACTCGCTCCTGGCGATCAGGCGGACGATTTGGCCATCCCTGTTACGGTGTGCAGAGTTTAGTCAGTGACTTAAAATAAAGGGACGGTGGCACAACCCTACTCCTACTATTTATTAACCCCTTCACTGCCCAGCACATACTAGATACGTGGTCATGTTTGGTTTGTCATACGCCCATACACGTATTAGGTACGTGGCATTTACATCAGCACTTTTCAGGACATTTGTGAAAACTAAATGGGAGGTAACCACTGTCCAACTTCTTGTAGTGGTTTAAAAACAGTTCTTTCCCATTGACCGTTCAGATAAGTTAGTACCACGTGGTAAAAACATTTTTAGAAGTTTTTTCCGATCTATAAGATTCAAAATGGCGGCCGAAAGTCGGACATCAACTCGTAGACCTGTTTTCAAATGATACAGTGTTCTGGATGCTCTACAAGAAGTGATTTATGGATTACCACACAGAAGAATACTGTTATGGGCTGTAATGTGAGTACCTGATGTTTGACGCCAGTTTTAGCTGTGTTTTCTGCGGTTTTACGTGCTGCAGTGTGTGTGTGTGAAAGTTTGGAAACTGTAATTTTTGACAAAAATGGTCATTATATCGATTTTTACTATAACAATCACAAACAAAGTCCAATGATCATGTTATCAGATAATAGCCAAGGGTGTAAGCAAACCACATGCCAAAGATCTAAGAGATATCTCAATAAATGATTGAGCAGTGAACAGATTAGTGAACCTACCGAAGAAAGCGAAATTTGCCCTGGCACACAGCAATACCAAAATGCTGTTATACTGTGGCAGTGAAGGGGTTAAAGCCTCACCCGTTTTTTCTTGGCCCTTCGTGGTCGGCTGGGCGTTAAGCAAACAAACAAACAAACCCGTTTTCTGGTATTTGTGTTGATGAGGTTGATGTACCGGCACTTTATTACACTTCCTCCTTTCAAGACCTGATTGTCTCAAATTTGCGGAGGTCGTAAAAGGGGGGTATGTATAATGAAGAAACATCCTCACGGAGAGTGCTGACTGTTTTTCAGACTACGTAAAGAGCTGAACGAGGGGCTGGCCAAGTCTGGGGGCAAGATTTCCGTCAACGACTTTATTATCAAGGCGTCAGCGCTAGCCTGCAAGAAGGTTCCAGAGGCCAACTCTTCCTGGCAGGACGGCTTTATCAGACAGTGAGTGACAGTGTGTGTAGTGTACGGTTATGCCGACAGTATGATAGTGAATGAGATGGTGATTAACATTGTAGTGTGAGGGTGGTATCAGATAGTGAGTAAGTGGTTGATTTTACAGTATTGTATTTAAATGGCAGATAATAAGTGACACTGTCTGTTTGATAACTGCTGAATTTTTGAATAAAGTGTTTGTAAACTACAGTAGTTCGCCATCAAAACACACAGATTTTAGTCACAATTTCTTATTTAATTAAACAGAATGCATTCATGTGGTAACACTGAAAATCTCAGTTTGACATTGTCATCATATTACAGCAGACTACCTTCACATTTTATTTGCCATTCCATTCATGATTATAATGCTGTGACATTCTTTGTGTCACTCACAGATTCAACAGTGTGGACGTCAATGTTGCTGTCGCCACTGACAACGGTCTCATTACACCCATTGTTTTTGATGCCGACACAAAGGTTGGTATGATGTGTTTAACTTAAGACATGGTGCGTGTTTGTAAGTGAACTGTGAAATGCAAAATGCATTGAAAATGTACCTGGTAACAGATTGTGTGTGTGTGTGTGTGTGTGTGTGTGTGTGTGTGTGTGTGTGTGTGTGTGTGTGTGTGTGTGTGTGTGCATCTATATCTGTGTCAATCTGCATGTGTACATGTGAAACATTATGTTTCAGCAATAAGGGGTAGGCTGTTTCTACTCAGCAATATATCTGTTGTGTACTGATGATGTAAGCTCTACTTAATAAGCTTGTGTTTCTGCATTTATTAAAGGGGGTCTGCAAGCTTAGTTCCAGATTTGCATTTCACCTGTACCTCTCAGAGAGTAATGATAAAGGCTTTGTGTGTTTGTTGTACACGATGAAGGATGTGCTTATTCTACCTACATCTGAAGCAGAATAATAACGTAAGCTGTGTGTGGTGTGCAGGGTCTGACAGCGATTGGACAGGACGTGGTGTCTTTGGCGGCCAAAGCAAGGGAAGGGAAGCTACAGCCACATGAATTTCAGGTCTGGTTATCTCCCTTCATTTGTACTCTTTGCCTACAGCTGCAAACAGAACATGAGAAAATAGTGCTGGAGACTACATATGATCATGTTTTTATGTGAGTGCCTCAAATGATGCAGCCACTTTTTAGTGCCAGCAGACTTTCAAAATGTCACTTTCTCCCAAGGTTACTTTCTTTGAGTTTTCAACTTATCTGAAATAATTTGTAATTGCCTGATCATAAAACTTTTTCATGCGAAAGAAAATGACATGTGGCAAGACACATTTTAAAAAGAGAGTAACTCTAAAACTGAAGCTGATTCAAATGGAGAAAAGTGCACAAAACGACAGCATGACTGTGCACTAACAACATCAGACCGAAAGAGAAGAAATTGAGGACTTGAAAGAACCATAGATGTAGTAGATTATGAGCAACTAGCTTGCCAAAGGAAAGAGGATAGCGAAGTATTGTGTTGATGTGTGTGTTTTGTTTTGTGACAGGGGGGCACCTTCACCATTTCGAACCTTGGCATGTTCGGTATCAAGCATTTTGCTGCCGTCATAAACCCACCCCAGGTGAGGGGCTGATTGTGGGAGTGATTGACTGAGCGATTGATTGCGTATAACTGAGTGACTGATTGAGTAAGGCAGTGATGGAGTGACCGATGGAGTGACTGATGGAGTGACTGATGGAGTGACTAATTCATTGAGCTTTTAAGGGGGTAATGTGTGTTAGTAGATTTGTTGCGGATCTTTGTCCTGGGAAGGTCCTGGTGGGGGACAAGGGGATGTTGACTGTTTCTTGGGTCACATGCACACTGCCTATTCACCATCACAGCTGTTGTGAGTCACGTGCACACTGCCTATTCACCATCACAGCTGTTGTGAGTCACATGCACACTACCTATTCACCATCACAGCTGTTGTGAGTCACATGCACACTACCTATTCACCATCACAGCTGTTGTGAGTCACATGCACACTACCTATTCACCATCACAACTGTTGTGAGTCACATGCACACTACCTATTCACCATCACAACTGTTGTGAGTCACATGCACACTACCTATTCACCATCACAGCTGTTGTGAGTCACATGCACACTACCTATTCACCATCACAGCTGTTGTGAGTCACATGCACACTACCTATTCACCATCACAACTGTTGTGAGTCACATGCACACTACCTATTCACCATCACAACTGTTGTGAAGGCATTCATCTTAGTTTCCATTTCACTGAAGTGACAAAAAGCGCTTTGGTGGTTTGGTACATTTGAGTCCATCAGCTTAAAATCATCATTTTTTGGAGCGTTTATGGAGCCAGAGCAGCAGCATGGTTCAGCCTGGGTGAAAGGGACCATAGATACATGAGCCCTGCAACTTCAATCTGATATGACATAGTTAAAGGCTAGAAGTGCCAAATAGGCTAGGTGGGGTGCAGGATGCAGGGTGTTGTATTGGATTGAATTGAATTGAATTTAGTTATGATGGAAGGTGAGTCATATGAGCAATTAGTTTTTTCGTGTTACTTTTAGCATAGGGTGAAGAGTGAGTGAATGTGTAAGTGTGTGTGTGTTTCAGGCCTGCATTCTGGCTGTGGGAGGTGCTGACAGGCAGCTGGTCACAAGTGACGACTCTGACACTGGGTCAGTATCTGTGTTAGCGTGTGTGTGTGTGTGTGTGTGTGTGTGTGTGTGTGTGTGTGTGTGTGTTTGTTAGTGGGTGTGTGTGTGTGTGTGTGTGTGTGTGTGTCTGTGTGTGTGTGTGTGTGTGTGTGTGTGTGTGTGTGTGTGTGTGTGTGTGGGTGTGTGTTTGTGTGTGTGTGTGTGTGTGTGTGTGTGTGTGTGTGTGTGGGTGTGTGTGTGTGTGGGTGTGGGTGTGTGTGTGTGTGTGTGTGTGTGTGTGTGTGTGTGTGTTAGTGGGTGTGTGTGTGTGTATGTGTGTGTGTGTGTGTGTGTGTGTTTGTGTGTGTATGTGTGTGTGTGTGTGTGTGTGTGTTTGTGTGTGTATGTGTGTGTGTGTGAGTGTGTGGGTGGGTGTGGGTGTCTGTGAGCATGTGTGTGTGTGTGTGTGTGTGTGTGTGTGTGTGTGTGTGTGTGGGTGTGTGTGTGTGTGTGTGTGTGTGTGTGTGTGTGTGTGTGTGTGTGGGTGTGTGTGTGTGTGTGTGTGTGTGTGGGTGGGTGGGTGTGTGTGTGTGTGTGTGTGTGTGTGTGTGTGTGTGTGTGTGTGTGTGTGTGTGTGTGTGTGTGTGTGTGTGTGTGTGTGTGTGTGTGTGTGTGTGTGTGTGTGTGTGTGTGTTAGTGGGTGTGAGAGAGGGAGAAAGTGTGTGCGGTTTCTTTGGGTGTCCAAAGTAGTGCTGAGTCCTGTGTTAGTGTTATGGTGTCAAAAAGTGGCAACATCAAGAGGTTGTCAATGTTATTGTTGCCAAGTTAACAGGTTGTAGGTGATGCCATGACAATAAGACTTAGAAGTAGACAGATCTGGGAACCCATACGATTTCGCCGTATTTTGTATGCATGATTGTCTAGAATACGATCTGTGCGGTCAGTGGAAAAAAAACACGACGAGAAAAATTCCTAGACTACCTTTCTTCACAAGCACATCCCGAAGCCGGTCCAGTATTTTGACACATGATTACAGTTTTTGTCAGTATAAACATTGAAAGAACCATTTGTTTGAAATGTATTGGTAAACTTAATTAACGGTGCAACAGGTGCTTGTGAACCATGTTTAAATCATGGATGTTCAAATGCTGTGTGGAGTACGCTCATTTTTCTGAAAATACACCAAGTTTGTTTGAGAATACTCCAAGTGCAAACAGGTGTTCCCAGGCCTGAGTAGATGTAACCATGCCAACAGGTTGAAAGTGTTGTTGCCATACCAACGGGTTGAAAGTGTTGTTGCCATACCAACGGGTTGAGAGTGTTGTTGCCATACCAACGGGTTGTTTGTAGGGTTCCCAGCATTACAACAGGTTGTGAACGGTTTTACTGTGGTGACGTGATGTAAGAGTTGTTGTTACCATGCCGACAGGTTGTGAACGGTTTTACTGTGGTGACGTGATGTAAGTGTTGTTGTTACCATGCCGACAGGTTGTGAACGGGTTTACTGTGGTGACGTGATGTAAGTGTTGTTGTTACCATGCCGACAGGTTGTGAACGGTTTTACTGTGGTGACGTGATGTAAGTGTTGTTGTTACCATGCCGACAGGTTGTGAATGGTTTTACTGTGGTGACGTGATGTAAGTGTTGTTGTTACCATGCCGACAGGTTGTGAACGGTTTTACTGTGGTGACGTGATGTAAGTGTTGTTGTTACCATGCCGACAGGTTGTGAACGGTTTTACTGTGGTGACATGATGTAAGTGTTGTTGTTACCATGCCGACAGGTTGTGAGTGCTGTTGTTGTACTGTCAGCAGGCTCTAGGCGTTGATGATGCCATGCAAATGTGTTGTCAAGTTTTTTGCTATCGTACCAAGAGGCTTTCAGTGCTGTTGTTGCCATAGTAACATGTCCTAGGTCTTGTTGCTATGTCTACAAGTTAATCTTGCTATTTCCATTTCATTTCCATTACTTTATTATCCCATAGCTGGGAAATTGAGGATGCTTCCTCAGAGTAGAACGCTAGCAGTAACAAGAATAGCGCTGCCAAGATGTCAGCGTGTTATAAGTGTAATCGGCCACCATGCTAAAATGCTTTAAATTGTTATAATTAACATACCAACAGAATAAACATGTTTTAGTTACCATACCAACAGGATATTCATGTTGTAGTTACCATACCAACAGGATATTGATGTTGTTCAATCTCCATGGCGACAGGTTCCGGGCGGCCACCATGATGTGTGTGACGCTGAGCTGTGACCATCGCGTGGTGGACGGAGCGGTGGGGGCCCAGTGGCTGGCAGAGTTCAGGAAACTGATGGAACAACCAAACACCATGCTGCTCTAGGGCTCACTACCTACCCGTCATTTCTGTGTGTCTGTGTGTACATAAAGATATGGGTGCTTGTTTGCAGGGGAGAGAGCGTGTGTGTGTATAAGTGTGTGAGTGGAATTAAACTACAGATTGGTTGAATATGTATGTGTGAAAATATGAAAACGTGTACGTGTGAAAACATTGAGGCGACAGAGTTGTATGTTTGTTGAATCTGTAGACTGGCTCATGCTCAGGTCACTTCAAGCATTTTCAGTGATCCAGGGAGACCTGTAGGGGTAACAATGCATGGAGAGTGTGGGGTTTCCCCTTGTTTTCTTTTTGTTTGTAGAAACTGTCTTATCGGCAATAATTATGTTGACTGGAGAAGGACAGAATCAGTGCAACTTGAAGCGCTTCTAGAGACAGTAGCTCCTAGGTGTGTAGAGAGTGTGAGACTTTGGCTGTTGATTGTTTCGTGTGTGTTGCTGGTATTGTGTTGGTTATACATGTATTGTTATTATCTGGACACTTAATGAAGTTTTAATGAATGGAAATTTAGCCACTTCCCCCCGCGGGTTAGGGGGAAGAATTTACCTGATGCTCCCCAGCAATTCCTAAGAGGCGACTAACGGATTCTGTTTCTCCTTTTACCCTTGTTAAGTGTTTCTTGTATAGAATATAGTCAATGTTTGTAAAGATTTTAGTCAAGCAGTATGTAAGAAATGTTAAGTCCTTTGTACTGGAATCTTGCATTCTCCCAGTAAGGTAATATATTGTACTACGTTGCAAGCCCCTGGAGCAATTTTTTGATTAGTGCTTTTGTGAACAAGAAACAATTAACAAGTGGCTCTATCCCATCTCCCCCCCTTTCCCCGTCGCGATATAACCTTCGTGGTTGAAAACGACGTTAAACACCAAATAAAGAAAGAAAGAAAGAAATTTAGCCACTGGTTGTGATTTAGAGAGAACAGTGTTAATATGCGCTTCTCTGTTCAACAGTATGCATTTTGCAGTACTGTGTTCTTCTCTCACATATATATCTTGTTGCCAAGACTTTTGTATAATTTGAAGTCATTTCTACAGCTGTAGTTTGTGTTGGTATAATTTCTTCAGCTTAGAACTTTGTTTACATGTGTGTGCGTGTAGTGTATGTGTGCTCTTCTGAACGGTACAGTGGCCCCCCTTACCCTTCAAATACCACCAACAAAGTCAGAAAGTGGAGCCTCACAAGAGAGGGAGTATTCATTAGGCCCCCCCCCCCAAAATTGTCTGTTTCTGGTAACATGGCTAAAAAAAAATAGGGTCGGTAGGTCGGGATTTTTTTAAATTTAATTTTATTTTTTTTACCCCAAATGTAGACCAATAAAACTAACTTTAAAAATCGCGCGAAGAGACTGGATTCACTATACATAGAGACAAGACACTCAACACATTTACAAATCGTCAGCGGACTTTCGTTTTCACACGTTTTTGTTGTTCATTTTCTCACCCTGTCCTTTACCACCCAAAAAAAATAAAAAATTTTGAGTTTGGAAAAAAAAAGTTTAGGGTCGGCGCCGAAATTTAGGGTCGGTCGGGTGACCAGAAACAGACAATTTTTTTTTTGTTGGCCTTAAGACGTTTGTTTGTCAGTTCATGGGCTGAAACTCCCACGGCTTTTACGTGTATGACCGTTTTTACCCCGCCATTTAGGCAGCCATACGCCGCTTTCGGAGGAAGCATGCTGGGTATTTTTGTGTTTCTATAACCCACTGAACTCTGACATGGATTACAGGATCTTTTTCGTGGGCACTTGGTCTTGTGCTTGTGTGTACACACGGGGGTGTTCAGACACCGAGGAGAGTCTGCACACAAAGTTGACTCTGAGAAATAAATCTCTCGCCGAACGTGGGGACGAACTCACGCTGACAGCGGCCAACTGGATACAAATCCAGCGCGCTACCGACTGAGCTACATCCCCGCCCTCTATTAAGACGTAAATGAACAGACATTTTGAACAGAACATAATTATGAGAAAGCAAGGTGTAAAAAAACAACAACAGGGTGTCTTTAAAGGGAGGTTCCACAGTAGTATTTTTCAAGAGTGAATTGTGTGCACTGTTGGTGAAATGCGGAACATGTTGATGATGTGTTTTGCTGTTTGCTTTATGTTTGTGTGAATAAAAATGTTCTTGCGAGGCTGAAAATACTCAGTGTTAAAAAGAGATAGAGGGTGGGGGTGGGTTGTGTGGATCGATCTGATTATGTAATATTTATTTAAACTGAAATGACAGAAGACAAGCACACTGACAGAAACTTCAACTTCAAAGCTAGAGAGCAGGAATTGCACATTTTTCTTTGTAGTTCAATGTCGTTAGTTTTTACTGCTAAGTAGGCGTTGAAAGAAAAAATGAATTTGCAATTGATCTGTCTAAGTGCTGTGAACATGTTAATGTATTTTGTAATGATGTTCGACAATGGTGTGTGTTTTTTATCAGGAAATTTGAGGATGGTGTAAGTGTTAGGGTGATGCTGTGTGATATGTGTAACATAGTAGGATGCCAGATTTGTCCAGTACAGTGGAACCCCCCTTTTAAGACCTCTAAAAATCTGAGAAAATCAGGTCTTAAAAGGGGGGAGTCTTAAATGGGGGTACATATACACAGGTTATGAACAGAAAGTATGAGACAACAAAGTCTCACCCCCGGCGGGTTAGGGGGAAGGATTTACCCCTCCCTGGTCCCCCCACGGGTTAGGGGGAAGAATTTACCCGATGCTCCCCAGCATGTCGTAAGAGGCGACTAACGGATTCTGTTTCTCCTTTTACCCTTGTTAAGTGTTTCTTGTATAGAATATAGTCAATGTTTGTAAAGATTTTTAGTCAAGCAGTATGTAAGAAATGTTAAGTCCTTTGTACTGGAAACTTGCATTCTCCCAGTAAGGTCATATATTGAACTACGTTGCAA
This sequence comes from Littorina saxatilis, assembly GCF_037325665.1. Taxonomy (NCBI): domain Eukaryota; kingdom Metazoa; phylum Mollusca; class Gastropoda; order Littorinimorpha; family Littorinidae; genus Littorina; species Littorina saxatilis. Next base: position 40,134,664 of record NC_090255.1, read on the forward strand.
GCCCCTGGAGCAAATTTTTGATTAGTGCTTTTGTGAACAAGAAACAATTGACAAGTGGCTCTATCCCATCTCCCCCCTTTCCCCGTCGCGATATAACCCTTCGTGGTTGAAAACGACGTTAAACACCAAATAAAGAAAGAACAAAGTCTTAAAAAGGGGGGAGTCTTAAATTGGGGGTTCTTGGTTCTTGAAGGGGGGGGGGGGGGGGGGTTCCACTGTACAAGAGCTACGGACGGAGTAATCTCTTGTTTTGTTTTTAAATGACCGTGGCTTGACGTGGTTAGATTGACATTCATTGCATGGATGTGACCATTACGCAAACAAAGCAACTCTTTGTGAGATTTCTTGAGATTTTGTCAAGTTGTGCAACTTGAATATATATGTGTATGCCAGTAATTGAAATAGGGTATGTCAAAACGGTGATGTTCTTTTTAGAAGAAATGACACAACCTGTACGTAATGAAACGCTGTGTTAAAGTGATCCAGACAGGAATGCTTGTGTGTGTGCATCAGTGTGTGTGTGTGTGTGTGTGTGTGTGTGTGTGTGTGTGTGTGTGTGAACTGCAGTTTACTGCCAAACTTTGTGACATAAACACAGATGACTGATTCATTATGTTGAGATCACAATATTTTCACATCCAAGAAACCCGTGGCGATATAACCTTCGTGGTTGAAAACGACGTCAAACACCAAATAAAGAAAGAAACATCAAAGAAAGCATACAGACACATTCACAGACATACCTCCTACACTGACATTGACACAGAGAATGTAAACAAACTACACACACACAACACATATAATAATTCTCTTTATTTATATAGCGCCTTATCCGAAGTTCAAAGCGCATACAGACGCACACACAGTGATTTTAACGCACATGCAGACACAAAGCAACGTAAACACGGAAATGAACACGCGCACACACACGTTATAGATACACTCACAGTCACGCAAACATGGCGATGAACTCGGCACAACAATTAACAAGTACACACACACACACATTAGGAAGGTTCTTGCACCATGTACTTTCCGCTGTCATGATATTCTCCGATTACCGAGGTTCTTGCGTCATGCACCTGTCGTCGTGTCTCCTTGGTGATTATGAGGCTTACTGTCCTACAGGCCTTTTTTTACATTTAGTCAAGTTTTGACTAAATGTGTTAACATACACGTAGAGGGGGAATCGAGACGAGGGTCATGGTGTATGTATGTGTGTCTGTCTGTCTGTGCGTGTGTGTGTGTGTGTAGAGCGATTCAGACCAAACTACTGGACCGATCTTTATGAAATTTGACATGAGAGTTCCTGGGAATGATATCTCCGGACGTTTTTTTTTTTTTCGATAAATACTTTTGATGACGTCATATCCGGCTTTTTGTAAAAGTTGAGGCGGCACTGTCACCCCTCATTTTCCAATCAAATTGATTGAAATTTTGGCCAAGCAATCTTCGACGAAGGCCAGACTTCAGTATTGCATTTCAGCTTGGTGGCTTGAAAATTAATGACTTTGGTCATTAAAAATCTGAAAATTGTAATAATTTATTTTATATAAAACGATCCAAATTTACGTTCATCTCAAGTTATTCTACATCATTTCCTGATTCCAAAAACATATAAATATGTTATATTTGGATTAAAAACAAGCTCTAAAAATTAAAAATTAAAAAATTATGATCAAAATTAAATTTCCTCGATTTAAAAGCAATTTCATCTTATTCCTTGTCGGTTGCGGTTCCTGATTCCAAAAACATATAGATATGATATGTTTGGATTAAAAACACGCTCAGAAAGTTAAAACGAAGAGAGGTACAGAAAAGCGTGCTATGCAGCACAGCGAAACCACTACCGCGCTGAACAGGTTCGTCAGTTTCACTCCGTTATGCACAAGCGGCGGACTACGGTCATTGTGAAAAAAAATGCAGTGCGTTCAGTTTCATTCTGTGAGTTCCACAGCTTTACTAAATGTAGTAATTTCGCCTTACGCGACTTGTTTGTTCTGATAATCATCGATCCACGGCTATGGCCAGTTTACATCGATAGAATGAGACCCGGCGTGAGCGGACACCTGACATGTACGGACACATTTGCTCGGCACGGAGTGTTTTCTTTCCCTTAAACGGACCTGCAAAACGTGGACGCGGACACTCATTTTCGGTCCCAACAGCAGGTCATACCTCCAATGTACGGACAGACCATCGTCAAATTTTCACCACAACAAAATCGATAACAGAGCAGTCCGGCTCTTGGTACAAAGATCACAGCCGCAATGGCGTGATGACAGTCACTGATAACTTGAGTGCACGTGTACCCATCAGGAGGGGGTGGGGGGGGGGGGGGGGTAGTTTTGGTCAGGAGTGGAGTACATGCGAAGATGCGCGCCAACATGAAACTGCACTGTGCTCTTTATTCTTGTCTGTTGGACGTAAACAACAGAAACCACAGTCGATGAAGGTCCTGAGCGAAAGAGAGTGAAAAACCGGCCACAGTTCTCAGCATCGCCTGTCTGTGTGTAACCTCTTTCATTAACAAGATACTCTTGTTTCCCCTCAGCCTTGACCAGTAAGTCGGTTGCCTAATCTATAACCCTTCAGCCGTTGTCTTGCTTTGTCAAAAGTTACGACTCAGTCAACTGGTTTTGCTCTGAGTGAACAGTGCAGCTGGCCTCTTTGGTCACAGCCCCAAATACATGGCTGGAGGGAGTGAGAGAGAGAGAGAGAGAGGGGGGGTGGTGGAGGGGTAGCTGGCTAAACTCTGTGGGGTGTCCGGTGTCACTGCATGTCAGCAGGAAGAGCATTGGAGAGAAATAGAGAGGTGTACTCTTCCACACAATTTCCAAGCATCAGTTGTCGCGGCTTGGGGTAGGCATTGGTGATACGACTGAAGAGTGAAAAGTCACTGCCATGCCACATGATCGGCATATGCAGTCAATAAAGCCAGACAAGAAGAAAATAAATTACATGATTATGACATGCAGCTCTATCTGCTGCTATTTATTCAAACTGGTTTTCAAACTTATTCTTGCAAAGCATCTGCACACGCTCCTCTGTGACGTGTTTGTGTGGCTGCTTTCGTATGTCAGTGCATGGTGACGGGAGTGTGTTCACTGCCTTGAAGATTTATTTTATCTCTTCTTTTCAACACTTTTCATACAAATCATTTTTACAGAACGTTTAAAGAAGTATTAGGAGTGTATTGTTATTGTTTAGTACCCACAAGAAGTGATTAGCATACACTCAATCCTGTTGTTTGTGTGTCTGTGTGAGTGTATGGGGGAGGGGGTGGTGTGGTCACCCCTCTCGTGACCGGACACCTGCAATGTACGGACAGTTTTGCTATGGCCCAAGGGTGTCCTTTCATGAGAGGGACTGCTGTACCGAGGTTCTTGGTGCGCCATGAATAGTCCTCTAGTTCCCGAGAATTGGTGCGCCATGAATAGTCCTCTAGTTCCCGAGGTTCTTGGTGCGCCATGTAACCTTTCTGTACATACCGAGGTTCTTGGTGCGTCATGAATAGTCCTCTAGTTCCCGAGGTTCTTGGTCCGCCATGAATAGTCCTCTAGTTCCCGAGGTTCTTGGTGCGCTATGTAACCTTTCTGTACATACCGAGGTTCTTGGTGCGTCATAAATAGTCCTCTAGTTCCCGAGGTTCTTGGTGCGTCATGAATAGTCCTCTAGTTCCCGAGGCTCTCTGTGCATCATGTAACCTTTCTGTACATACCGTCGAGGTTCTTGGTGCGTCATGAATTATAGTCCTCTAGTTCCCGAGGTTCTCTGTGCATCATGTGATCTTTCTGTACATACCGAGGTTCTTGGTGCGTCATGAATAGTCCAGCTAGTTCCCGAGGCTCTCTGTGCATCATGTGACCTTTTTGTACATACCGAGGTTCTTGGTGCGTCATGAATTATAGTCCTCTAGTTCCCGAGGCTCTTGGTGCGTCATGAATAGTCCTCTAGTTCCCGAGGCTCTCTGTGCATCATGTAACCTTTCTGTACATACCGATGTTCTCGGTGCGTCATGTAACCTTTCTGTACATACCAAGGTTCTTGGTTCGCCATGAATAGTCCTCTAGGTCCCGAGGCTCTTGTCAGATGTTTTCGGTACACCATGCACTTTTCGCTGCTGTCAAAGTTCTCCCCTGTCTGAGATCCTCCGTGTACTATGTGCTGACTTGTCAGAGGTCCTCCGTGTACTATGTGCTAACTTGTCTGAGGTCCTCCGTGTACTATGTGCTAACTTGTCTGAGGTCCTCCGTGTACTATGTGCTAACTTGTCTGAGGTCCTCCGTGTACTATGTGCTAACTTGTCTGAGGTCCTCCGTGTACTATGTGCTAACTTGTCAGAGTTCCTCCGTGTACTATGTGCTAACTTGTCTGAGGTCCTCCGTGTACTATGTGCTAACTTGTCAGAGGTCCTCCGTGTACTATGTGCTAACTTGTCAGAGGCCCTCCGTGTACTATGTGCTAACTTGTCAGAGGTCCTCCGTGTACTATGTGCTAACTTGTCAGAGGTCCTCCGTGTACTATGTGCTAACTTGTCTGAGGTCCTCCGTGTACTATGTGCTGACTTGTCAGAGGTCCTCCGTGTACTATGTGCTAACTTGTCAGAGGCCCTCCGTGTACTATGTGCTAACTTGTCTGAGGTCCTCCGTGTACTATGTGCTGACTTGTCAGAGGTCCTCCGTGTACTATGTGCTAACTTGTCAGAGGTCCTCCGTGTACTATGTGCTAACTTGTCTGAGGTCCTCCGTGTACTATGTGCTAACTTGTCAGAGGTCCTCCGTGTACTATGTGCTAACTTGTCAGAGGTCCTCCGTGTACTATGTGCTAACTTGTCAGAGGTCCTCCGTGTACTATGTGCTAACTTGTCAGAGGCCCTCCGTGTACTATGTGCTGACTTGTCAGAGTTCCTCCGTGTACTATGTGCTAACTTGTCAGAGGTCCTCCGTGTACTATGTGCTAACTTGTCAGAGGCCCTCCGTGTACTATGTGCTAACTTGTCAGAGGTCCTCCGTGTACTATGTGCTAACTTGTCTGAGGTCCTCCGTGTACTATGTGCTAACTTGTCAGAGGTCCTCCGTGTACTATGTGCTAACTTGTCAGAGGCCCTCCGTGTACTATGTGCTAACTTGTCTGAGGTCCTCCGTGTACTATGTGCTGACTTGTCAGAGGTCCTCCGTGTACTATGTGCTAACTTGTCAGAGGTCCTCCGTGTACTATGTGCTAACTTGTCAGAGGTCCTCCGTGTACTATGTGCTGACTTGTCAGAGGTCCTCCGTGTACTATGTGCTAACTTGTCAGAGGCCCTCCGTGTACTATGTGCTAACTTGTCTGAGGTCCTCCGTGTACTATGTGCTAACTTGTCAGAGGTCCTCCGTGTACTATGTGCTAACTTGTCAGAGGTCCTCCGTGTACTATGTGCTAACTTGTCTGAGGTCCTCCGTGTACTATGTGCTAACTTGTCAGAGGTCCTCCGTGTACTATGTGCTAACTTGTCAGAGGTCCTCCGTGTACTATGTGCTAACTTGTCAGAGGTCCTCCGTGTACTATGTGCTAACTTGTCAGAGGCCCTCCGTGTACTATGTGCTAACTTGTCAGAGGCCCTCCGTGTACTATGTGCTAACTTGTCAGAGGCCCTCCGTGTACTATGTGCTGACTTGTCAGAGGTCCTCCGTGTACTATGTGCTAACTTGTCAGAGGCCCTCCGTGTACTATGTGCTAACTTGTCAGAGGCCCTCCGTGTACTATGTGCTAACTTGTCAGAGGCCCTCCGTGTACTATGTGCTAACTTGTCAGAGGTCCTCCGTGTACTATGTGCTAACTTGTCTGAGGTCCTCCGTGTACTATGTGCTAACTTGTCAGAGGTCCTCCGTGTACTATGTGCTAACTTGTCAGAGGTCCTCCGTGTACTATGTGCTGACTTGTCAGAGGTCCTCCGTGTACTATGTGCTAACTTGTCAGAGGTTCTTGTTGCGCAATAGACGAATTCCGAGAATAACTGTGTCGGGTCAAGGTTGTATTGGTTGTGAAAGAGTGAATAGCCTCGCTTTGAATAGGACAAAGTCACGTGGACAGGAGCACGGGTCAAGTTATTTGTGACCCTCCACCACGGGATGAGTCGCATGTCATCTTTGCATGATTTTAATATTTTTACATTTTCATAAAGAGTGTTTTATGCTCTATCCAGTGGTAAAAACCGTTTTAGAAAAGAGCGAAAACTGTTCGAGTTATAAGCCTGTGACTAAGGTGACCCTCACACTTTTACCACAGTCCCCCCGGACTTATATTAAGCCTAGTTAGCGCAGAACCGCGGCAGGTGACATGCGACTCATTTCGTGGTGGAGGGTCGCATTTGTCCGAGAAAAAGCAAGGGTATTCATTCTTTCGCAGCTCATACAAACCCGAAGGAGTTATTTCTGAAAATCGACTATTTGCTTGCGATCGTTTACGATCAGAGATTGACCGCTATCTCCAGTAAAATTGAGTGCACCGCTTTAACCACCCACCCCACCCTTCCTTTTGTCCGCCCCCCCCCCCCTCCCCCTCACCCTGCACCAAGTCAGACCCAGTAATGAATGCTAATAACTTCCTGACATTTTGCCTCGCAGGCAGATCTGGCGCGGCATCACAAAGCAATTTGTGTCTCTCTACACCGCTGTCCTTCCCACCCCTACTTCCTTGCTGTCCCTCCCCACCCCTACTTCCTTGCTGTCCCTCCCCACCCCTACTTCCTTGCTGTCCCTCCCCACCCCTACTTCCTTGCTGTCCCTCCCCACCCCTACTTCCTTGCTGTCCCTCCCCACCCCTACTGCCTTGCTGTTCCTTCCCACCCCTACTTCCTTGCTGTCTCTCCCCACCCCTACTGCCTTGCTGTCCCTCCCCACCCCTACTGCCTTGCTGTCCCTCCCCACCCCTACTGCCTTGCTGTTCCTTCCCACCCCTACTTCCTTGCTGTCCCTCCCCACCCCTACTGCCTTGCTGTCCCTCCCCACCCCTACTGCCTTGCTGTCCCTCCCCACCCCTACTTCCTTGCTGTCCCTCCCCACCCCTACTGCCTTGCTGTCCCTCCCCACCCCTACTGCCTTGCTGTCCCTCCCCACCCCTACTGCCTTGCTGTCCCTCCCCACCCCTACTGCCTTGCTGTCCCTCCCCACCCCTACTTCCTTGCTGTCCCTCCCCACCCCTACTGCCTTGCTGTCCCTCCCCACCCCTACTGCCTTGCTGTCCCTCCCCACCCCTACTGCCTTGCTGTCCCTCCCCACCCCTACTGCCTTGCTGTCCCTCCCCACCCCTACTTCCTTGCTGTCCCTCGAGCCCCGTGATGCGGGCTTTTAGCACATTGCCATCTAGGCTACTGTGCGCCTGCATCGTCTCAAGAGTCAGTGGAACCCCCCATTTAAGACATTATAGGATCCGATAAAAGCAGGTTTGAAAAGGGAGGGAGTCTTCAAGTTGGGGTAGGCCTACATTTACATTGGATATGGACAGCTCATAAGAAGCCCCCCCCCCCCCCCCCTTCCCGCCCTAATTATTCATCTTCCAGCCTTTATCTGCCGACTCCGACCCGGCCTTCCAGTTTGTCAGAGCTTTTAAGAACCTGCAACCAGTACACAATATTGATTATTATTCCCCCCTCTGCTTCTTTCTCTCTGTAAACTTGTAGGGCTAGTTATTTTTCGGTAAGGCCAAAAAAAAAATAGGTGTGGTTACGGTAACATAGATAAAAACAAGTCGCGTAAGGCGAAAATACAACATTTAGTCAAGTAGCTGTCGAACTCACAGAATGAAACTGAACGCAATGCAACGCAGCAAGACCGCATACTCGTAGCATCGTCAGTCACCCGCTCACGGCAAAGACAGTGAAATTGACAAGAAGAGCGGGGTAGCAGTTGCGCTCAGAAGGATAGCACGCTTTTCTGTACCTCTCTTTGTTTTAACTTTCTGAGCGTGTTTTTAATCCAAACATATCATATCTATATGTTTTTGGAATCAGGAACCGACAAGAAATAAGATGAAAGTGTTTTTAAATTGATTTCGACAATTTAATTTTGATAATAATTTTTATATATTTAATTTTCAGAGCTTGTTTTTAATCCAAATATAACATATTTATATGTTTTTGGAATCAGAAAATGATGGAGAATAAGATGAACGTAAATTTGGATCGTTTTATAAATTTTTATTTTTTTTTACAATTTTCAGATTTTTAATGACCAAAGTCATTAATTAATTTTTAAGCCACCAAGCTGAAATGCAATACCGAAGTCCGGGCTTCGTCGAACATTACTTGACCAAAATTTCAACCAATTTGGTTGAAAAATGAGGGCGTGACAGTGCCGCCTCAACTTTCACGAAAAGCCGGATATGACGTCATCAAGGACATTTATCAAAAAAATGAAAAAAACGTTCGGGGATTTCATACCCAGGAACTCTCATGTCAAATTTCATAAAGATCGGTCTAGTAGTTTAGTCTGAATCGCTCTACACACACACACAGACAGACAGACACACACACATACACCACGACCCTCGTTTCGATTCCCCCTCGATGTTAAAATATTTAGTCAAAACTTGACTAA
>NC_090255.1:40145742-40238242 GCF_037325665.1 Littorina saxatilis
ACCTCCCCTCCCTATCTCACTGGACAGGGTTTTAGGTCCAGCATTCAGTGCTGAAATCTATCCCTGTTACCTCCCCTCCCTATCTCACTGGACAGGGTTTTATGTCCAGCATTCAGTGCTGAAATCTATCCCTGTTACCTCCCCTACCTAAATAGCTGCACAGGGCTTTTAGGGTCCAGCATTCAGTGCTGAAATCAATCTCTGTTACCTCCCCACGAATCTCCTGCTCGTTACGGTTTTCAAGGACCCCTGATCCCATCCCCTGTTTGACAGAACGTTTGGTGTGCTGTACTAAAGTGGTTATCAGTGTCTACTCTGCCCCTATTCCTTCCATCTCAGTCCTTCTTCCCCTCGGCTTATAACCCCCCCCCCCCCCCCCCAATCTCCCGTCGCAGTGTAGTACAATGTGATTGTTAATTTCACTATTACCTGACCAGCTCCTGCAACGCAAGACTTTGAAAGACTGGTATGGCACAGAGATCAATAATCCCCAAGCCGCCACCCAGACTCCCCCCTCCCCCCCCAAACCCCGCCTTTCTCGCACTTTGCAGAACTTTCCAGAGCCAATACAAAATATTAATTATTAATCTCCCAGACTCCCCCCACCCCCAACACCGCCTTTCTCGCACTTTGCAGAGCTTTCCAGAGCCAACAAAGAATAGTAATTCTTAATCTCCCATACTTTTTCTCCCCATCTTCCCGTTTGGCGGAGCTTTTAAGAAGTATCGAATAGTGATTGTCTGCTAGCCGTCCTCCAACCCTTCTTCCCTCTCCCGCTTGGAAGAGATTTTAATAACCAGTATAGAAAAATGACTATTACTCTTTTGCCTCTCTGCCCTCCCGCTTAACGGAGAACTAGTATCTCTAGCCCCCCCCCCCCTCTCCCCCCTGAGCTTTTTAGAAATAAGTACATAATAGTGATTTTCATCTCCTGGGGCTGCCCCCCCCCCCCCCCTCACCCGCAACCTTCCCGCTTGGCAAAGATCGGTACAGAATAGCCTTTATTCATACCTCAGCCTTTTTGTACCACCTCCTCTCCCACTTGGCGGAGATTTAAAGACGCATCATACAAGTGATTTGAAACGTCCGACGGGCGCAGTGGCGCAGTGGTAAGACGTCGGCCTCCTAATCGGGAGGTCGTGAGTTCGAATCCCGGTCGCTGCCGCCTGGTGGGTTAAGAGTGGAGATTTTTCCGATCTCCCAGGTCAACTTATGTGCAGACCTGTTAGTGACTTAACCCCCTTCGTGTGTACACGCAAGCACAAGACCAAGTGCGCACGGAAAAGATCCTGTAATCCATGTCAGAGTTCGGTGGGTTATAGAAACATGAAAATACCCAGCATGCCTCCCCCGAAATCGGCGTATGCTGCCTGAATGGCGGGGTAAAAACGGTCATACACGTAAAAATCCACTCGTGCTAAAAACATGAGTGAACGTGGGAGTCTAAGCCCATGAACGAAGAAGAAGAAGAAGAAGAGAAACGTCCTGCCCCCTTTCTTCCCCTCTCATGTTCCAAACTTCCAAGAACCAGCATAAAATATAGTGATTTATTTATCTCTTAGCGTTTTCCAATTCACCCCTCCCCTTCAGCCTCGACAGAGCTTCTAAAAAGCAGTGTGAAATGTGATTATCATCTCCCCCCCCCCCCCCCGCACTTCCGTGATTAATAATGTCCCAACGTCATCCCCTTCCTGTTTGTCGGAGCTGTAAAGAACCAGTATAGAATCGTGATTGATAATCTCGCAACGTCGAGTCATCCCCTTCCTGTTTGTCGGAGCTGTAAAGAACCAGTATAGAATCGTGATTAATAATCTCCCAACGCCATCCCTTCCTGTTTGTCAGAGCTGTAAAGAACCAGTATAGAATCGTGATGAATAATCTCCCAACGCCAACCCTTCCTGTTTGTCAGAGCTGTAAAGAACCAGTATAGAATCGTGATTGATAATCTCCCAACGTCATCCCCTTCCTGTTTGTCGGAGCTGTAAATAACCAGTATAGAATCGTGATTAATAATCTCCTGCGTCTTCCTTTTCCGCCCCACCTCCCTTTCCTCTCCCCCTCCCTCCCCCCCCCCTCCTAGCCACATCAAGGGTCTGACTATAGGGAGAGCTTTTTGAGGCCGAGCATTGTGTGCTGTTAATAAGTGCCCCCCCCCCCCCCCGACCTCTCTTCGCTCTCTCCCCCATCCCCCCCACAACACAGGTCTCACAATAGGGAGGGCTTTTTGAGGCCGTGCATTGTGTGCTGATAATTAGTCACCCACCACCCACCCCCAGACCTCCCTTCCCTCTCCCCCCCCCCACAACACAGGTCTCACAATAGGGAGGGCTTTTTGAGGCCGTGCATTGTGTGCTGATAATTAGTCACCCACCACCCACCCCCAGACCTCCCTTCCCTCTCCCCCCCCCCCCACAACACAGGTCTCACAATAGGGAGGGCTTTTTGAGGCCGAGCATTGTGTGATGATAATTAGTCACCCCCAGAGGCCGTGCATTGTGTGCTGATAATTAGTCACCCCCCACCCACCCCCAGACCTCCCTTCGCTCTCCCCCCCCCCCCCCCCACAGGTCTGACTATAGGGAGGACTTTTTGAGGCCGAGCATTGTCTGCTGATGATTTGAACCCCCCTTCAACCCTTCCTCCCCCCCCCCCCCCCCACATCACAGTTCTCACAACAGGGAGGTTTTTTTTAGGCCGAGCATTGTGTGCTGATAATGAGTGTCACCCGCTGTCCCCCGAGGGAGCCAGGGGACTCGCTGATACATGATGATCACTTGCTGGATGCGGCCCAAGTTCTGCTGTCTGTTGCCATGGTAACTGCGGGAAGAAATGACAGTAATTTACACAGATATTGCCCCTTGCCGAATCATTACGCCAGGGACAAGCCTTTTCTGTCGTTATAGCCAGTCTGAGGACGCCGCCCGGCTGAGTGCATTTCTGTAACAGTCGTCAGCTGTTTTACCCCACCCCCCCTCTCACCCGCACCGCCCATCCTCCCCCCTCTCCCCTCTCTGCCCCCTTAGCACCGGCTATCACCTGGGTGCCAAAAGTACTGTGTGTTTTTCAACACGCTGTGTGCAGGCTTTACATAACGCTTGTTTACTGTTAATTTGTTTTGTTTTTTATTTTGAAGATAATTATACGGTGACGTGTAATACGACAGAAGGAACACACAGGTTGTTTGTATGAAGTGTGGTCGTGTATACGTACCGTGATCCGAACGGAAATTGCTTGAAGTAGGTGTTGTCACTTGCACACACACACACCAAACACACACACACCAAACACACACACACCAAACACACACACTCACCAACCAACCAAACACACACACACATGTCAATTACGAGTATGTCTATATATGCATATATTGATATTAAGCCTTAAAATGAGTTAGTCAGTATGATCACCAGTACACCAATGACAGCTAAAAGAGCAGTATGCATGTAGTTCATTTTCACATTGTATCCCTTGACCTTCATGCACTGAAATGTAACAAAAGTGGGCCTACAAGATTGTAAGCTGAGCGCATCAAAATAATAGTCACATGTTTTTTTCCAGATCCCCGACTTTTCTCTAAAGGTTCTGTGTGTTTTATACGAAGCTAAGTGTTTTTCGAAATAGGCCGTTAAATGTTCTACCCACCACCACCCAGTTTCCCTGTAAAGTGCTGTGTACTATACTGTACATGGAATGGATACATTTATAGAACAGTCGTTAGCAATTAGTCTCTCTCTCTCTCTCTTCCGCCCCCCCTCCACACACATTTATTTCCGTGCTGTCAAATGTTATATTCGCTGAGTACATTAAGGAAATGGTCCCTAGCTAATCCAAAATACCCCCCCCCCTCTCTTGTATTCATTAATAGTGTCTGGCTGACACATTTAGGTCAATCTGCCTAACTACCTCACTCTGCGGGAGTAATGGGCTGTGCCTAAAACATATACATGTATATTTATATATTAAAGATCAATCTCTCACCGATTTTCCTTCCCCAAAAGTACTGTTTATAAGATGAGCGCATTTATTAATTATTGCATTATTCGATTTTAAATTCATATAACGGTCATCAGCTGTTCTAAGCACCCCTGCCCGTACACACATTGTGTGATGTGTTTCAATGTTGTTTTATTGAGTCACTTGAGAAAAAGTGACTCTATGTAATTGGTCAGTGTTAGTCTGTCCGGCCGGCCGGCCGGCCGGCCGGCCGGCCGTCCGTAGACACCACCTTAACGTTGGACTTCCCGCAGTGGGGCACTGCGGTTATGAAATTAAAGGCCCCTCCTGTTTTTGGAACCGCAGGAGCTTTCTAGTTTGCTGTTAGGTAGATTTTTGGTTCCCCTTTCCTGTCATGCTCTCTTTTTCTTCATGAATTCTTTTCTTTTTTCTGCCTTCTTGCTCATTCACCTGTATTTTTTCCAAAAATCTCTTCTCTTGCCTCGCGATTCATGTATAGTTTAATCTGTTAGTGTTCTGATGTAAGTCCAGCAGTAGATAGGTAATGCCTATTTTAACATACTGGAAACTGGTAATCTTCCAGTAGGTATTAATTTAGTTTTACTAAAGCCTGCTGGGACACAAGTAATGGGTTAGTGCATTTGTAAACAGGAATCGCTTGACAAGTGGCCCCCTTCATCCCCCCCTTCCTCGTCCTGATATGGCTCTGCGTAGTCGGCTGGACGTTAAGCAACACATAAACAAACAAACAAACAAACGTTGGACTTTTCTCGGAAACTATCAAAGCGATCGGGCTCATATTTTGTTTAGTCGTGACCTCCAATGACCTCTACACTTTAACGATGGTTTCGTTGACCTTTGACCTTTTTCAAGGTCACAGGTCAGCGTCAAAGGAAAAATTAGACATTTTATATCTTTGACAAAGTTCATCGGATGTGATTGAAACTTTGTAGGATTATTCTTTACATCAAAGTATTTACATCTGTAGCCTTTTACGAACGTTATCAGAAAAACAAGGGAGATAACTAGCCTTTTCTGTTCGGCAACACACAACTTAACGTTGGGCTTTTCTCGGAAACTATAAAAGTGACCGGGCTCAAATTTTATGTGAACGTGACTCATTGTGTTGTGAATAGCAATTTCTTCCTGTCCATCTGATGCCTCATATAATATTCAGAACTGCGAAAGTGACTCGATCGAGCGTTTGCTCTTCTTGTTTTGTTCATTGTGTTTAATTGTATATAAATAAAACAACATTGAAACACATCACTCTATGTGTGTACAGGCAGGGGTACCGGTAGTTAGAACAGCTGATGACCGTTGTATGAATTGTATACTATGCGTTGGAGAATGTTCACTACATGTTCCAGAGTTGATCCCACCCAATGACCTCCCAGGAAGGTGCTGTCCCTGTAGCAGGGTAAACGTGTCTACATGACCGTCGTCAGCTGTTCTCTCAACCACATATCAAACGAAACAAGAGAACAGCAGATTAGAAGTATTTTAATCAACCAGTATACAAAAAACATTCGCTCAACCTGTCAACAGAGCCGTCATCAATTCAGACACAACACACAAAGTAATGAAAAGAATCAGCGCGTTAAGCAATGCACTGTAGACAAAACGTTTATTTTCGTTAGTTTGACATTTGAAGGCAAGATATAAGGAACCTCTCCCCGAACACATTGTTTCATCAGATGGATTCTGAGGGATGTATACACAAGTTACTTCCACCAGATGGATACTAAGGGATGTATGTACAAGTTATTTCCATCAGACACAGGCGAAGGTATAACAAGTTTGAACAAATAGCAATGATTACCAAAAAATCTACAAAAGAACATGTACAAGAAGCATAATATTCAAAAGTTTAAAAAAAATGTTTTAATACATTAGATGGACACAAAGCAACAGACAAACGCCTTGTAACTCCGCTCATCACTCTCAAATAAGGTACATCAGGCACACACACAATCAACACTCTAGATTGAAGAGTTCTACTTTTGAACACACTTTTTATAACCAGTTTTGAAGACAGTGAGACATAGTGCATAATTCTAAGTACTAGTGTTTAGCCATGTGCGCTACTTTTGCCAATAGAATAATGTACTTTATCCTACATACGTGAGGGAGACCACCCATAATAACTAAACCATATAATCACACGTGTGCATATTATGTAAATGAGGTCGTGCCAAACTAGTCTGGCGGTGACTTAATTTTCCATTGCTCATGATGACCACGTCACCGAGACAAACGTAACTCTGGGAACACTTTTAAGCTTGTTGTTTCCCCTTGACGAATTTTGAGAACGTACACGTCACGCTATACTTTCTAGAGTGACGTCCTTTTGCTTTGACGTCAAAGATGTCACGAGGCTTTTGAAGAGATCAATTTGGACACTTCGACTGCAGGATGTTTGGAGCAAAAGATACGCAAGTATAGCCTAGTATGTGGGATTAACAGAATACTACATGGCTTGCTGTGTCATATCGAATTTACACTCGTTGCTTTTTCGAGTCAAGTAATAAAAAGCTCGGATTTCAATATCTAAAAAAATCAACTCGTTTAAATCTGATGACACAGCAAGCCATATAGTATTCTCTATGATTTATGTCTCACCGTGTTCAACGCTGGTTACAAAACGGTGTTCACCTGTGGAACACTGTAGTTAAGAGTGAACATACTTTACGTGCAATCGTACTCACAGACACACAACGAAGCAGACAGAAGGGACAGATATACAGACAGACATAGTGAGACATACAGACAGACATAGTGAGATATACAGACAGACATAGTGAGACATACAGACAGACATAGTGAGATATACAGACAGACATAGTGAGACATACAGACAGACATAGTGAGATATACAGACAGACATAGTGAGATATACAGACAGACATAGTGAGACATACAGACAGACATAGTGAGATATACAGACATAGTGAGACGGACAGACCGACATAGTGAGATATACAGACAGACGGATAGACAGACATAGTGAGACACACAGACCGATATACTCAATACACGCATCACACACACCCGCTGTGATAATCGTACAAAAGATGCCGTCATGCAGCTGATCTCAAAGGTTGAACATCGTGTACCAAAAATGTACCAAGTAATACAAAAGGAGGTTTTTAAAAAAAGTTGTAGAAAGTAATACAAAAGAACCAAGGCATTCTCCGTTTGACTTCTGTTCATATTACGTACAAAAAAGTACAATATCATGGCAGTGTCGTACACAAGGAGAGGGTAGAATAGCTGACAGTGTCCAGAGTCTTGTGCCAGAAGCTGGCGTAACACGAAATTTTTACTCCACGAAAAATTTACTCCGGAGTAAATATTTCGTACGAAATTCTTACTCCGAGTACACTTTTCGTACGAGAAAAGAACTCCCCAAGGCACGACAAAATTACTCCCTCCACGAAATTTTTACTCCCCATTTTTTATATTTAGTCAAGTTTTGACTAAATATTTTAACATCGAGGGGGAATCGAAACGAGGGTCGTGGTGTATGTGTGTCTGTGCATGTGTGTGTGTGTGTGTGTGTGTGTGTGTGTGTGTGTGTGTGTGTGTGTGTGTGTAGAGCGATTCAGACTAAACTACTGGACCGATCTTTATGAAATTTGACATGAGAGTTCCTGGGTATGAAATCCCTGAACGTTTTTTTCATTTTTTTGATAAATGTCTTTGATGACGTCATATCCGGCTTTTCGTGAAAGTTGAGGCGGCACTGTCACGCCCTCATTTTTCAACCAAATTGGTTGAAATTTTGGTCAAGTAATCTTCGACGAAGCCCTGACTTCGGTATTGCATTTCAGCTTGGTGGCTTAAAAATTAATTGATAACTTTGGTCATTAAAAATCTGAAAATTGTAAAAAAAAAAAAAATTTTTATAAAACGATCCAAATTTACGTTTATCTTATTCTCCATCATTTGCCGATTCCAAAAACATATAAATATGTTATATTCGGATTAAAAACAAGCTCTGAAAATTAAATATATAAAAATTATTATCAAAATTAAATTGTCGAAATCAATTTAAAAACACTTTCATCTTATTCCTTGTCGGTTCCTGATTCCAAAAACATATAGATATGATATGTTTGGATTAAAAACACGCTCAGAAAGTTAAAACAAAGAGAGGTACAGAAACGCGTGCTATCCTTCTTAGCGCAACTACTACCCCGCTCTTCTTGTCAATTTCACTGCCTTTGCCATGAGCGGTGGACTGACGATGCTACGAGTATACGGTCTTGCTGAAAAATGGCATTGCGTTCAGTTTCATTCTGTGAGTTCGACAGCTACTTGACTAAATATTGTATTTTCGCCTTACGCGACTTGTTTTTACTTCCAGTAAAAATCCCGTACGCAAAAATGGGATGCGGGCGAAGGGATAATGCCAATAAGTGATCTCGCGCACACGAATGTCGCGCTACCCTCCTTCCACCACCAAGACTAACAGGGGACAAGGGAGTAAAAATGTCGTACACCTGGCATGGGAAGTGAAATTGCTTGTGTTTGGGTGAAGTAATTTATTCGTTATTCACTCGTCATGGGAGTAACAGTTTTGTACGAAATGTTTACTCGGAACTCACCTGTCTTGAGGAGTAATTTTCTCGTGAAATGGGGGAGTGCTTTTTTCGTAAAGGGAGTAACTTTTTCGTACGAAATGTTTACTCCGGAGTAAAAATCTCGTGGGAGTAATTTTCTCGTGTTACACCGGTACGGAGGAAATCTTGTAAGACCAATCTTCTTTTGAAAGCCGAGTTTTCCAGATTTTCTGTCAATATGCATCATTCCAAGACTTCACCCTTTCTAAGACCCGCTTTCTTCAGATTGTAGTAGATCTTGAGAGAGAGGGAGTGTGTGCATGTGTGTGTGCGTGTGTGTGTTAGTGTGTGTGCGTGTGAATGTGTTTGAGTGTGTGTGTGTGTGTATATTTGTGTATTTGTGTGTGTGTTAGTGTGCGTGTGTGTGTTTGTGTGTGTTTGAGTGTGCGTGTGTTTGAGTGTGTGTGTGTGTGTGTGTGTAAACCACGGAGCCGGAGTGCGCATGGTGGTCAGACCACACGTGTCTCACACTGGCGAAACTGGGTCCACCCCAAGTTTAGACGTCTATTTGCAATCGATATTTTTGCCAGCGCACTTTGCTTTTTTTATGCAAGGTCGTCCATGAAACAATGTAGCTATTTTCATTTTGCACCTACAGATAGCACCCTGGATGTTGACTGTAGGTATGTGTCCCAGTGGAGGAATCACCTTATTCCACCTACATATAGCACCCAGGATGTTGACTGTAGGTATGTGTCCCAGTGGAGGAATCACCTTATCCCACGTAGAAGCCAGGTCAGATATGCGAAGGTGAACCGAGTCATTCAGCGGGAAAGCGTCTTGAATCCTTATGCTACAGGCACGCAGTGTGAACCAACAACTCGTATAATGTGGTGAGAACTAATCAACTACAGTCGAACCTGCTCTTGCGTTCACCTTCCTAAAGCGACCACCTTCCCACAACGACCATTCCCAAGGATCTCAGACGAGTTGTTCTTCTATATAATCCACCTTTCCATAGCGACCACCCGTCTAACGACCGCTATTGGTCGGTCCCTATAGATAGGTTCGACTGTACTACCAAGAGAAGCCAGAGGGTTGATATCAAGACAGGGAGGGCCAAATATCTCAAAATGTTCACTCGCCAGCCGGGCGAGTAACTTCAAGAAAGTCACTAGCCCGCCAGAAACTTCACTGGCCCGGTACCACATAACACAGGGGCGGATCCAGGGGGGGTTTCCGGACCCCCCCCCCCCCCCCTAGCCTAAAAAAAGAAGGGAAAATAAAGAAAAACTTATGCTCAGATTGCACCAGATTGTTCCATTTTCCTTGATTTTCATCAAAATTGTACCCCCAAAAGTATGGAACCCCCCCCCCCCCCCCCTTGAAAAGGATGTGATCCGCCCCTGGGCCAAAAGAAGATCATTTAATGCAGTTGTTTTTAGAACGATGACTAGATTTTTTTCCATTTTCAAATCACTTCCAACTTCGGTGCAGTAAAACAAAAACAAAAAAACCCAAGAACTTCGATGCAGTTATATTCTGCTTGTGAACTGTAACCTGGTAATTTACTTTTTGCGCCCAGGTTACATGGCAATGTCAAGTGGTGACGATAGATGCTATGACGATTCTGTTTTCGTCAATTTGTCATGCAGTAAGAATGAACATAATAGTTGTGATGTCAATCAAAAGCCATTCAGTGATCTCTTCATGAGCAGTGACTCTGTACACGAAGCACTGTGTCATTTCTCGTGATGACGATGATCGTTTCTATGATTCACTGTACACTGATTAACACACACTTGAATGGTGGGACTCAACAATGTCTATGATTCACTGCACACTGATTAACACACAATTGAATGGTGGGACTCAACAATGCCATGAATCCTGAACCGAACCACACACAAACAAAAAAAAGACAAAAGAAAAAGACCCCCAAAAAAGGCCATAATCGAATCCGGATTTCCGGCATATACCGGAAGAATCCCACCCATGCAATTGACCGGAATGTCCGTGGATGCAATACAAGAAGGCATAAGAGGTTGGTGTTTGGGGTGGGAAGGAAGCAGTGACCAGAATAGCGGCCGAACACAATAAAGCCCCCTTTTCAAAAACGGCATAACTTCAATACCAAATGACTACTAGTGAGTAGGTTAACATCTAAAACAATAAAACCTAGACTAGCCTTATCATTGGCCTGACTAAAGATATAAACTGACATTATATAAAGAATCAAAAACACAAACAGTTATGAAATGTTCACTTATCGACAATACGAAAAAAAAAATAATGTATTGTTTTGTGTGTAAACATTCCAAAAACTATCCTTTTTTATTTTTTTTATTGTAGAATTTGGAACGTTATTAGTGTATCTGCTTTGGATTTCTGCGTGACATAAGTAAAGTTTATATAAAGATGACAAATGACATATGGACAAGAAATCTTTTTAAGTCAAGCCAGAAGACGATTTTCGGAAAGAACTCTATCTGGATTGTTTGGGTTGTGGAAGAGTGAATACCCTTGCTTTTTCTCGGACAAATAAATTCAGAAGTGCTCCTGTCCTCGTGTTTCAGACACACCCCTTGCTAGTGATTGGCCCCTCCAATGTTCGTCCTAGTAAAAGCAAGGATATTCACCCTTTCATAACCCATACAAACCCGACAGAGTTATTTTCGAAATTTGTCTTTTGTTGAGGTGAGTACAGTTTTGATTCTAGCAGACGAGCTCGCCAAGAATGGCAGCAAGATGGAACAGCCAAACCACTGCCAGTCATATCGAGAGGCAAAGACCCTCATAAAACACAGATGGAAAGAGAAATTCACCAACAAAACTTCTGGCTACAAGCCACAAAAAGACCCCCTCCATCTCCTAAGCCGTGCTGAGCAGGCTATCATCTTCCGCCTCCGCACTGGACACTGCTGCCTCAAAGCACACCTAAGGAGGATAGGTGTAGCAGAGTCTGCCACATGTGACTGTGGAGAGGGAGATCAGACTCCAGAACATGTTCTCCAAGCATGTCCCCTCCTCGACCAACTGCGGATCCAGACATGGCCTGACCCAACAGATCTGAGGACCAAAATGTGGGGAGCACTGGAGGACCTGGAAAGAACGTCCATGTTCATGGCATCCTCCAGATTCCGAGTCTGACACAACCGTCGTACGAAGAAGAAGAAGAAGATTCTAGCATATCCTAGCGTCCTCAAATATAGATGTATAGATATATGTCGATCCTTCATGATGTCCATTCCCTCGTGTCAAGGTAAAGGTTCTTGTATGCCATAATTTATGGTGTTTCTTCTTCTTCTTGCGTTCGCCGTCACACCATCAGTTTAGTCTGCGAGACGAATGACGTCGTGGCTTCCAGGTCTTGTCTGCTCCCATAGAGTTTGGTGCGGAGAGGGACATTATGGTGTTGATCTAAACGTCTTGCACAGTAGACAGATTCCACAGAAAGGCATGTAATACCGCGATTGTTTTTGTTCATATCAAGAATCCTGATAGTATGTTTGTGTTTAATACCGCATTCATAATATTGTCCAACCCGAAAACACGGTAGAAAATTCTGTCAAAATGTGTTTGAAAATTTCGTCTTCATACGTTTAATGTTTTAGTTTCCACTCGTGCTAACTGTCTGCGCATGTACTTGGAATTGGAAACTCTGTTTGCATTTGTTTTTCATTTCTGTCAACATGTGTTTATAAGTTCTGTAGAAATGTCTTCACATGTCTGTGATGATGTATTTTGAAATTCTTTCAACATGCCTTTATCAATTCCGTTTACATGTGTACTTGGAAACTCGGTCTGCAGTTGTTTAGAAAGTCGTTCACCATCTGGATGCCCACTGTGTTTAGAAGTTCTGTAGAAATGCCTTCATAATTCCGTCTCCATGTGTGTAAGAAAAGCTTTCAGCACGTGTTCAGAAGATCTGCACAAAATTAATGACCTCACAACTCCCCTGTCTTCGTGTGTTTAGAAATTGTTTCCACATGTGTTCAGAAGTTCTGTAGAAATGTCCACAACCAGGGACTTGGTCTGGCACGTGCGGTCAAGCGAAACGACCACGTGACCTATTCTCATGACGTTCCAACTAGTCAGCAGGCGTGTGAATGTGCTTGCCAGAAGGTGCCTGACTTTCAACCTTCATAACGTGAAGTCTAGGGTTGCCACAGTACACCAGAGCACCACCACAATTTTGGGCAACCGACGTCAGGTCAGACACCTCAACAACGTCAAACTTCCGTCCCTGTCACTCTAACTGTTTCAGCTCACCAGGCAGTCAACATTTTGCAGCCATGTCTTTTAGACCTGAAATATGACGTAAAAACGTGAAGACGTCACAACTGCCACGCAAAATTAAAAGTGACGTCACACCAATGTTACGCCTTTGGGTCTCGCTTTGAGCTCTGGTCTTGTCACGTGACAACGCTATGGGGACTCAACCTGGAACATACAGAACAGAGATAGGAGGATTGGAAGTGGTAGGCAGTTAATGTCTCTGTTCACATAAGTAACACGGAGAGGGAGAGGGACACATACACCTTCACATGTTTGTTTGTTTGTTTGTTTGTTTGTTTGTTTGTTTGTTTGTTTGTTTGCTTAACGCCCAGCCGACCACGAAGGGCCATTATCAGGGCGGTGCTGATTTGACATATAACGTGCGCCACACACAAGACAGAAGTCGCAGCACAGGCTTCATGTCTCACCCAGTCACATTATTCTGACACCGGACCAACCAGTCCTAGCACTAACCCCATAATGCCAGACGCCAGGCGGAGCAGCCACTAGATTGCCAATTTTAAAGTCTTAGGTATGACCCGGCCGGGGTTCGAACCCACGACCTCCCGATCACGGGGCGGACGCCTTACCACTAGGCCAACCGTGCCGGTACACCTTCACATAATATGAGCGGTTACGCTGGTATCAATGTCAACCAATTTTCGTCCAATGCCTTATACATATATGGTGCAAATGACGAAACTAAACACAGTGATACACATTTAACATACAGACCTTCTTTGTGTACACATACCCAGTCACCGTGCATGAAAGCGAGCGTGTGTGCGTGCGTATGTGTGTGTGTGTGTGTGTGTGTGTTCATGCGTGTGTGTGTGTGAGGGGGGGGGGTAACAGCAGCCTCCTTGTTGACCCTGTTCGGCTTCATTCTGAACGCTAACCCGCTCGCTTATAAACAAAGCTGAAAAGTCGTATTCTAACCAAACAGTACACGAATATTTAAATGAATACAATAATAAACACGTTTTCATCAATAGATACAAAAATAAATACATTACATACATAGATAAATATAAAAATAACTTTAGGAATGAAGGAAAAAGACAGATAGGAAGAAGGAAAGAGGAAAAAGAAAGAAGGAAAGAAAGAAAGAAAGAAAGTGATAGATAAATACAGTATAATTATATGAAAAATCAATAACAAGAAAAAAAACACATTTATTAACAACTGCCGGTTATGTAGTTCTCCTAAAAAGCTTGTCATTGTTAGAGACCCCTCTCGGTCTCCCCTCACACACACACACACACACACACACACACACACACACACACACACACACACACACACACACACACACACACACACACACACACACACACACACACACACACACACACACACACACAAACAAACACAGTGAGTGTGCGTGAACTGTGTACTCACTTTCTGTGCGAGTTGGTGTCGTGGTGTCGGATGACTCTGAAAAACAATCAAACAAATGTCTTTCAACAAGTGTTCATTTAAATACTTTAATGTTACAACAGGGTTTAACCTGGGAGAAAAAGGCAATGGGACATTTGTCCCCCTCAACCAAATTCCAATGGGACATAGTCTAAGGCAAGAAGCACCAAAGAGGCCTGTACACGTTTTGACTAAAGATGCAAAATGGAGCTATCTGAGAATTAGCTGCTATGATCGTGTTATCTGTGTGTGTGTGTGTGTGTGTGTGTGTGTGTGTGTGTGTGTGTGTGTGTGTGTGCGTGATCTCAGTGATGCCGGTAAAGTGTACTTTTGGTGGCGCAGTGGTATGTAATCTCAATGCGCCCTTTGACGCACTGACGCAAATTGTGATGGGACATTTTCAGATTTAATGCACCAATGGCGCAGGGCGCACTAGTAAATGAAACCCTGGTTACAATCATGATCAGTTCGGAATGCTTCCTTTAGTGGAAAGCAAGCATCAACAAGAATCGTTGCTGCTAGCTTTCCAATGGGAGGAAGCAACCCGAACTTCTCAGTGATGGGGCAATAAGTAATGAACATGATGTAGTGTCCTCAATCTGAAACTGGTTTATGTACCTGATAGTTGTAAGCCAGTGATAATCTAGTAGAACTACATTATCACTGGCTTACAACTATCAGGTACAGAAACCAGTTTCAGATTGAGGACACGACATCCCTCCTTACCTTAGAATTAAACTTCATGCTTATTTCAGAATTATGCAGCAGCTCGATAAAGTAATCTGTGTATACTTACTGAATAAGCATGAAGTTTAATTCTAAGGTAAGGAGGGATGTAGTGTCCTCAATCTGAAACTGGTTTCTGTACCTGATAGTTGTAAGCCAGTGATAATGTAGTTCTACTAGATTCCGGTATTAAGGCAGACCCGGTAATAAGACAGACAAGATGGCTGCACGATTACCCATGTAAGCAATGTACGATACCTCCAAAGAAAAGAACCCTTACAGTGTCCTGAAACACACTAGCTGTGTTAGTACGTGTTGTATGCATGTGTGAGAGTTCCACCTACACACTACACTACACCACTACACATGAAAAGGTCGTTCATGTGAAACCCAACTGCTTGAACTCTTTGAGGAACTCACAACCAACTTAGAAAAAAGCCTCCAGACTAATATAGTTGTCATGGATTTTGCCAAGGCATTTGATAAAGTCAACCACAGTTTACTGTGCCATAAACTCCACCACTATGGTGTCCGAGGAAAGGTCAACGACTGGATCGGGAGCTTCCTCAGTGGGCGCCGCCAGTCAGTCGTCGTGGAAGGGGCAGAGTCTGACTATACTGACGTCAAGTCAGGAGTACCCCAAGGATCTGTGCTGGGCCCATGCCTCTTCCTAGCCTACATCAACGACCTACCGGACAGAGTCACTTCAAGCTCGCGCCTGTTTGCAGACGACACCATGCTGAACAGGCCAGTGACTTCTCAACAAGACCACGAGAGTCTCCAGGACGATCTGCGGAGCTTAGAAGCATGGGAAGAAGAGTGGGAAATGTCATTCCATCCTGACAAATGCAACACCCTCCCAATGACTCGAAGCAGAACAACCAAGCCCCACGACTACGTGCTCCATGACCACCAGCTGGAGTCGGTGGACGCCATCAAATACCTGGGCGTCACCATTCAGAAAGATGCAGGTTGGGACAAACACATCAACAACGTGTGTGCCAAAGCCAACAGTGCACTAGGCATGCTGAGGAGAAATCTGAAAATCGGATCTCCAAAGACAAAAGAACTAGCCTACAAATCACTTGTCCGACCAATAGTCGAGTACGCTTGCACAGTCTGGGACCCGCACAAGATCAAAGAGGTCAGTCAGATTGAAAAAGTGCAGCGTAGGGCAGCCCGTTTTGTTCTCAACAGACACAAACAAACGGCCAGCGTGGACGACATGCTCAACGAACTAGAGTGGCCCTCGCTAGAAGAACGCAGGAAAGAGGCCAGGCTCTCCATGCTGAAGAAGATCACATCGGGATCCGCACATGAGAGGTGCGAGGAGCTACACCTACTCGCCCCAAGGGCTAGAAGAGGAGTCCCCACAGAGAGACAGCAATTCAAGCGGATCCCAGCGAGAACAAACTACAGAAAGAACTGCTTCCTCCCAAGAACAATCAGGGACTGGAACGAGACCCCTTCATCCCTCCTCCTCTCACACCCCCAGGCCCCAGACTCCTGCATTGCGCAGGAGTCGAGTTCCTGCATTGTGCAGGAACTCCCCAGCCCCCAATAGATTCTAGCTAGGCTTTTTTTTTTTTTTTTTTTTTTTTTTTTTTTTCACTCTTTGAAATCTGCAACCCTCCACAATGTGACATAATGGTCAGCCTAAATGACCGTGGTCACAATATGGAAGAAGAAGAAGAAGAAGACATGAAAGTAAACGTGTTCAGGCCACTTTTGGCAGAATGACCAAGATCTTTTACGTGTCACGGCAGTGTCACGGATGGGACATGGATACTGTCTCTGAATCCTCACATTAAGTTGACCACTGTTTGTCCCGTCCGGGGTTTTGAACCAGTGACTCGAGGATTACAATTCCAATGCTCTACCAACTGAGCCGGCTACCAGACTAGTAGTTTGACGATAAGACACACCTCTTGACTCTAGTCCTAAACCTTTAAAACAAGGCAAGGCAACACTATTTCAAAGGCTCAAGCAGCACACCAAAAAATAGCAGCAATGTTGCTTATTTTTGTTATTATACAAATAATGCTTTTTTTTAATCATTTTTTTGTTTTTGTTTTATTATTATCATTATTTTTTTGTGTGTGTCTGAAGAACCCAGGGGGTCATGCGACAAAGATTTTAGCATTAATCTAATTCTCTGTTAAAAAACAACAACCAAAAAAACCACACACAAAAACACCATGAGACATGATACCATAATGAGACATCCCACTGCTTATAAAACTTAACTTAAAGCAAATTTTGTCAACAATAACAACGACATAGAATCTCCTATGGTACTCAATTTACCTCCTAGCAGAGACTACAATCTGTTCTTAGTGAATAGGCAGATACGCACAGCAACTGAAGCCCACAGATTACACGAGAACAAATTCAATTTACCGCCATTCATTCTACTTTTACGCCCGACGTGTCCCAAATTCGCTCTGTGAGAACGAGAATTGTGGTCCTCACTCTCTCAGCCCCCCCCCCCCCTCCCCCCATGGCTCTCAATCTATGTTAAGTTCCAATTAATCACGCCACTGCAAGTGCTGAGAATAGTGAATTGGAGATACTGTATAAAAGAGATTTCTCTCTTTCTCTCTCTTTCTTTTTATCAGTAAAAGAATCTGCATGTTATGTTATGCTCCAGCCTTACTTGCAGGCGAACAGTATGTTATATGCCCGTCTGTCTGTTATGTCCTAATGTTGTGTCTTGTATACTTGCCATTTACATATTTATTATACATGTTGAAAGATGAATGATGATACATTGTAGACGGATGCATTTTATTGATTAAAAGCCCCACAATGATGTGCTTGGCAAATACAAAAAAAAAGAAAGAAAAAACAAACATTTCTCGCGCCTTACTGTGTGAAATCTGAAGCAGTGAGACTGGTGAATATTGACCACAAGTTGTAATCTTGGAGAATATTGTCGTCGTACACGAAAATTGGTGAATACATCAAACACGCACGGATATGTGTAAATACAAACGCACGTCTTCTTTTTCTTCTGCGTTCATGGTCGGAAACTCCCACGTAGGCTACACTCGTGTTTTATACAGGATTCGGGTTTTACGTGGATGGCCGTTTCTATCCCGCCATTTAGGCAGCCATAGGCCGATTTCGGAGGATACTAACGTACATTAAGGACGGCGGATACTAAAAACAAGCACTGAATACTGTTATCAAATGTTGAATAAGAACAAAAACCAGATACGTACGATTGTGGACAATACGAAAAGTTTACTAGACTTTTGCCCAATCAGTCATTCAGGAAACATAACAGACAAATAATAACGATGGCTGACAACGTATCTCACGATGATGCTTCTTGTAAAATGATAGGTCGAAGGTACAGCGATTGTTTTGATTTGTCAATAACTGTCTGTTCTTGTACTGTGATGCTTGATTTAGAAACGTTAGCAGTTCATCTGTTTCGGATCTGTTGATCAAAGGCTGAATGATGGATACAAATAATAACCGCTGAGAGAGAGAGAGAGAGAGAGAGAGAGAGAGAGAGAGAGAGAGAGAGAGAGAGAGAGAGAGAGAGAGAGAGAGAGAGAGAGAGAGAGAGAGAGAGAGAGAGAGAGAGAGAGAGAGAGAGAGAGAGAGAGAGAGAGAGAGAGAGAGAGAGAGAGAGAGAGAGAGAGAACGGATTTGTCCTTCACTGGGGGTATGCAGTGCCTTGGCATTGCACTTCTAATTAATTATTATTATGTTATAAGTGGCACTCACGTGTGTTGTTGCTAGGTAACGATGGTATGTCCGCTTTGTTTGAAGAACTCGGGCCTTTGTCTGTGTCCCCCACTGTAACACAACAATTGATACACACATAATATTACACTGCCACACTGTAACACAACAATTGATACACACATAATATTACACTGCCACACTGTAACACAACAATTGATACACACATAATATTACACTGCCACACAGTAACAAAACAATTGATACACACATGATATTACACTGCCACAATGTAACAAAACAATTGAAACACACATATTACACTGCCACACTGTAACACAGCAATTGATACACACATAATATTACACTGCCACTGATGCACACTGTAACACAACAATTGATACACACATACTATTACACTGCCTCACTGTAACACAACAATTGAAACACACATATTACACTGCCACACTGTAACACAGCAATTGATACAAACATATTACACTGCCACACTGTAACACAATTGATACACACATAATATTACACTGCCACTGATGCACACTAAATCACACTGCCACAATGTAACAAAACAATTGAAACACACATATTACACTGCCACACTGTAACACAGCAATTGATACACACATAATATTACACTGCCACACTGTAACACAACAATTGATACACACATAATATTACACTGCCACACTGTAACACAACAATTGATACACACATAATAGTACACTGCCACACTGTAACATAACAATTGATACACACATAATATTACACTGCCACACTGTAACACAACAATTGATACACACATATTACACTGCCACACTGTAACACAACAATTGATACACACATATTACACTGCCACACTGTAACACAACAATTGATACACACATATTACACTGCCACACTGTAACACAACAATTGATACAAACATATTACACTGCCACGGATGCACAAGGACATTTCAGGGGCTCACATCCACGTCGGACATACACGGATATTTTTTCCAAATGTCCCATACATTTTTCATTGTTTTTGTCACAAAGTGGTCATTGTCCAATTATGCGGTAATCTTGAACTTTAGCGTGTTAAATTCATAGCTGAGAATCCAGTGACTTTCTTTACTTATTTTTGATACAAGTCCATGTAAGCAAGCCAAAGAACATTTGTCGTGAAATTAATTGACGGATTGAGCTTCAAACTTAAGCATAATTAATTAATTTGGTTGTTCAATCGACGAAAATGCACCGAAAATGGCGTACGTTGTCAACCATGGGACATCATTTACACGAAAGAGTTGTCTCCCTTGTCTGATAATACGGATAATTCCTTCTTTGACACATGTAAACAAAATCCATTCGTACAGTTCATCGGAGTTCATTCCGTAACTTCAAAGGGATCTAAAATGACTTGTTATGATTACAAGTGCAGGTTCTACAAATCATTTTGGAGACTTAAATGCCTCTGGATTGTGAGCTATGAATTTAACACGCTAAAGGTCAAGATTACCGATTATGCTTTCATTTGATCCGGACATTGTCAGTACTTTCCAATTTACAGTAGTTTGATTTGCTATTTTATCGATGTTTTGCGAAGCGATGTGTCTCTCCAAGCAGACGAAACTTGGGGAGACTTTATGTGCATTTTATAGAGAAGAGCTTCCAAGGGTCGCAACTCTGAATGCTCCAAACCGGTTGACAGTTGCCTCCCTTCGCGGTTTTTTTTCTTCTCGAAAAAGCAACATGCCGCCGAAACAATCACAGTGAATTGTCGTCATTAGCTCAGAGACAGAACACCACGTTTTATTACTTTGATTTGTTCTGTTACCTTTTTGCCAAGAAATTTTGTTATTTGTTCTTTTACCTTTGTGACAAGAAACTAGACAAGTTTAATTAAATTTACGTTTTGTTGCGAGAAAAAAAATGTCCTATAGAATTATTTTTGTTCAGGACAAAATAATGTCCTATCACTTTTGCATTGTCCAGGACATTTGTCCTATGCCACCTCTCAATCAATCAATCAATCAATATGAGGCTTATATCGCGCGTATTCCGTGGGTACAGTTCTAAGCGCAGGGATTTATTTTTTTATTTTTAATTTATGCAATTTATATCGCGCACATATTCAAGGCCCAGGGATTTATTTATGGATGTGAGCCCCTGGGAAATGTAAGAAAGTCATCAGTTTGGGTAGTAGACTGTTTGCTTTCTGGTGTCGTTATTTGGTTAGTTTCGAGTTAAGGCCAAAAAAAAATAGGTGTGGTTACGGTAACATAGCCAAACAAAATAGGGTAGGTAGGTAGGCAATCACTTTTTTTTTTAAACTTTTTTTTCTAATGTGTACAAATTAAACCTACTTGACAGGGAAATAAGTGTGCGACACGGGCGCTTTCGCTTTCATTGCGTATTTTGCACTCGTTTTTTTTTTTTTTGACAAATATAATAAAAAGTTATAGGATCGGCCCCTAAAAATAGGGTAGGTCGGGTTACCGTAACCACACCTATTTTTTTTTTAGGCCAAACTGCAATTCCCCCCTTTGATTTACAGAAGCAGATAAGGGGGTGGGTTAGAAGATATGGGGGGATGGTTAGATCCAAGGGGGGGGGGGAGTGGGTTGAGGAGATGGTGTGGAGACAACAAGTGGAAGGAAAGAGGGAGGGAGACAACCCAGTTTGGGCTTGATGGACAGATGCTAAGGAAGATATGAGAACAGGGGGTATGAAAAGCAGGGACGGGGCATGCTTCGTTGTGACAGGCAGGGTTTACTGGCCGCTTACACACACTGTGTTGCAAGATTTCAGATCGATTTCCAAGAATCCAAAGGGTTGTGTCTGCTAGACGCATGCGAACCCGACAGGATTTGAAAAAAAACCACAAACCATAACAAACAGACGAAGAATAAAAAACACCCCAGAAAAATGCCTGAAGAATCGGGGAACAGGGGTGAAAGGCTTGAGAGAAACCTTTAAGAACAGAAATGTTAGTCACCAGAGACCTTTAATCAGAACCAGGAAAAGTCACACCCCAGAGACCCCGAGGGGAAGACACCACCACCAAGATGTCCTGACCATCTCTGGTTGCAACAACACACTGCGGACACTAAGATAAGCCGTAGCCCTATTTGTTGAAGTACTGATGGTTGTTTTTGCGATGATTTTGTAAAGTAGGTTTTATTTGTGTTTGTTGAAGTACTGATGGTTGTTTTTGCTTTTTGTTTGTTTGTTTATTTGTTGCTTAACGTCCAGCCGACTACGCAGAGCCATATCAGGACGAGGAAGGGGGGGATGAAGGGGGCCACTTGTCAAGCGATTCCTGTTTACAAATGCACTAACCCATTACTTGTGTCCCAGCAGGCTTTAGTAAAACTAAATTAATACCTACTGGAAGATTACCAGTTTCCAGTATGTTAAAATAGGCTTAACCTATCTACTGCTGGACTTACATCAGAACACTAACAGATTAAACTATACATGAATCGCGAGACAAGCGGCAAGAGAAGAGATTTTTGGAAAAAATACAGGTGAATGAGCAAGAAGGCAGAAAAAAGAAAAGAATTCATGAAGAAAAAGAGAGCATGACAGGAAAGAGGAACCAAAAATCTACCAAACAGCAAACTAGAAAGCTCCTGCGGTTCCAAAAACAGGAGGGGCCTTTAATTTCATAACCGCAGTGCCCCACTGCGGGAGGTTGTTTTTGCGATGATTTTGTAAAGAAGGTTTTATTTGTGTTTGTTGAAGTACTGATGATTGTTTTTGTGATGACTTTGAAATTAAATGAAATAATGTTTTTAAAAAACCATTCCGACCAGAAATCACTTACCCCATCGACTTAAGAACGGAACTTACGGAAGATAAATCGATCGATCGATTGATTGAACGGTCTTTTACACATAGGACAGAGGTTTAAGGCACCAGCCTAGTCTTACATTCTGTCCTTACTATATATCAAACACGTACACAAATACGGCAATAATTCAGTTATACATTTAAGTACCAAATAGCAGCCCCAAAAGAATAAGTTAAACCAAAAACTCCAGACATTTACGGAAAAAACCCACAAAGTACAAACTCACTCAGGTCAAGAAACCACGGTTACCAAAGAATATTGAGATGAGAAACGTTCAGGACAAACAACGACTAAGACCAGATACTTTGAGGACCGGTACGTTTGCTCGGTTACCCAACAGAATAAAAAAAAGTCAGCGATATATTGTCTCGACTACCAACCCTTCTCCGTTGATTGTTTTGAATAGCACTTGTGCTGTTTGCATACTGGAAAGAGATCGTCGACCATGGTGTCATATCGACCATAGCATTCCCCATCCCCAGTCTTGTTTCTGTGTGATTCCACAGACTTGGAGCACTCTTACGACAATCCTTGAGTGTAGAAGTCTCTATCTTTGATGCTGAGATGGCTGCATAATGGCTGCATGATCCGTTAGTTCTCGTTACTGAGACGAGTTCTCTATTCGCTACGATCGAATTAAAAACTCCCACTTCTTTAAAGGGGCGAGAAACATCAGGTCATTCGATGAATTTAGCATGAGATTGTTAATTAGGTTTCGACCTGTGAGTAACCCAGGTTAAAAACTGGAGAATCGTAACTTTGGTAATCACCGGAAAGTACTGGTTTCAGCAACTGAAAACAAGACCAGTCTGGTTTGCAGGGCTGGAACAACAACGGAAACCTCTCGGTACTTTGTTTGTTTGTTTGTTTGCTTAACGCCCAGTCCACCACGAAGGGTGATATCAGGGCGGTGCTGCTTTGACATTTAACGTGCGCCACACACAAGACAGAAGTCGCAGCACAGGCTTCATGTCTCACCCAGTCACATTATTCTGACACCGGACCAACCAGTCCTAGCACTAACCCCATAATGCCAGACGCCAGGCGGAGCAGCCACTAGATTGCCAATTTTAAAGTCTTAAGTATGACCCGGCCGGGGTTCGAACCCACGACCTCCCGCTCACTGGGCGGACGCCTTACCAATACAGGCATGAGACCAAGGGTAGGGCGGATGGTGGCGAGAGAGGTGAATGGACGGGGAATGTTTACAGTGCCGTGTGCCGGGCTGTGAGCAGTGCCTACCAATGTTTAGCTCAGGCATCGTCGCGGCAGACGCGCCTTAGTTCTATGCAGGAAAATGCAGCGCGCTATTCTGGCCATCTGGCCAACTGTCGTCTATCCTTGGCACAAAGGGTCAAAAATCCAAAAAATAAGCCCTTAAAAAAATATGCCCATATTTTTGAAAATATGCCCATATTTCTATAAATAAGGCCTTAAATATTTACAGCCATAAGGAAATAAGGGCATAATGAAATAAGGCCTTATTTCTGTTAAGGCCTTACTGAAATAATTTCTGTTATGACCTCAAAAAAATAAGCCCTTAAAAAATTATGCCCATAAAAAAATAAGCCCTTAAAAAAATATGCCCATATTTTTCTGCGCATCGCTACTGCGCATCCGGACATTCGAAAGCGCGCACAAACTCGCCTCTCGTTCAAAACATCCGTCATAACATCGAGCGGATACAGCATGGCTTCACGCATTCGAAAGCGTGCACAAACTCGCCAAAACCCCAATTCTCTCGCAATTTGCAATTTCAGCACAAATTCTTCTCAAAACTTCATCACGATCTGTGAACCCCCCATTCGCCATGTTTCTTATGAGATCTCTGCGCATGAGCGGCGCAGCCGAATTCTATTCAGCTTCATGATTGGTCAAAAAAATAAGGCCTTATTTTTTTATGCCCTTATTTTTTTATGCCCATATTTTTTTATGCCCATATTTTTTTATGCCCTTATTTTTGTATGCCCTTATTTTTATTAAGGCCTTACAGAAATAAGGCCTTATTTCTCGTAAGGCCTTATTTTCAAATAAGGGCTTATTTTTTTATGCCCATATTTTTTTAAGGGCTTAAAGATTTAAGGCCTTAATAATGGAAAATAAGGCCTTATTTTAGAAATAAGGGCTTATTTTCAAAAATATGGGCATATTTTCAAAAATAAGGCCTTATTTTTTTAAGGGCTTATTTTTTGGATTTTTGACCCTTTGTGCCAAGGATAGTCGTCCTCATCTCTAAGGCAGACTGATACCACGAGACCTGTGTAAGTTACACCCGCCTTCAGGCTCAGGCATTTTTAAACGCTCGACTCAAGACTGAATAGGCCACCGTGTTGCGGTCTCTTGGTACTCTCAATATTGGTTGCTTTGTAGTAGAGTGAAATGAGATGGCCAAATAACTGCCACTAGTAGAATCAAAAACAAAGAGACTGCCAACGTTCCATATTTCAGAATCAAAAAAACAAGAAAGGTAAGTTGTTAGAACGTTGTTATTGACAAAATTACGTTACAGTCTCAAATATGTCATCCCAACGGTCTTTTAAGTGAACAGACAAACAAACATCACAATAAACTTATCTTGATGGATTTCAGTTTTCGCCCACTCGCCAGGAAGCCGAGCGAATGAATGATTGTATTACGAAATGAATCCATTTTCCACTAGTAGAATAAAAAAACAAGAAAGGTGGCCGTTGTTGGAACGTTTGTTATTGACAAAACAATGCGTGACATTCACATTGGAACGTTTGCAGTCTCTTTGTTTTGGATTTGCCACTAGAAGAGTAACATTAGATGGCAAAATAGCATGCTAAAGGGTAAAGGTTAATGAAATGTACGCAACAAGTTACACGAACGAATTCGGAACATTATGCCCTAAACTTTGTGATGTTTGTGTTAACTACAATCTGAATTAGTTAACCGTTGTATATTGGTAATAACTAACTTTGCTCAAATGTCGCCAAGCAAACACAAGAGCTCTTTCTTACACACCTAACCATCAAATAATCTGAATAAAAAAAACCAAGAAAGGTTATTTGTTGGATCGTTTGTTATTGACAAAACAATACGTTACAATCACAAATATGTCGACCCAACGGTCTTTTAAGTGCACATACAAACAATACGTAACAAGAACTTAGCTTGGCTGAGTTTTCGGCCGCTTGGTGGTAAACAGCAAGCGAATTACTTATTGTTTGTCTGTGCACTTAAAAGACCGTTGGGTCGACATATTTGTGATTGTCACGTATTGTTTTGTCAAAAACAAACGTTCCAACAAATTAACTTTCTTGTTTTTTTATTCTGAATTTTGGAACGTGGGCAGTCTCTTTTGGATTTGATCATCAAATAATCTGAAAACATACTTTGTGGAGGAGGAAGCCTGCAATATGCACTGTAGACGGTGTTGTTGGTTATCTCACAGAATCCTTGCTGCCACGTTTCACGCGGTGCGGGGTAAGAAGAAGAAGAAGAAGAAAGAGGAAAAAGTAAGAGGAAAAAGAAAAGTGTAACAGAAAATGACATCCCCGCTCTTCGATTTTCGGTGAAATTGAAATGTGCCCACTCCGCAGCGACCCTGGCCTCCTAGCGGCGAGCCCCGAGGACTACTTTCTTTGGGCGGCAGCAGAGCAGACAAGGACATTTTCCGCCTTGTCTCATTTCATTCCCAACCAAGTGCGGCTCTCGGCAAAGGGAAGTAATTGGATCAAGCGCCGGCTGCCTTACCGCCCCTAATTCCTTCTGTGTTGTATTTTTTGCCACTTGATTTGCACACATAGGAGCAGATGAAAATACGCGGACGTTTCGTGAGATCCCTCGATCGGTTTTGTCAGCCATGAACAGACGGAATATGACTTCACCAACACCTCTTATTTGTTTACCTCCAACACTTTGAAAGAGAGAAATTGAGCCTGTTTTTGAATGCAAAAAAACTGATACTTACTTGAAACCGGCCAATATTTTAACTTAATGTCGATATTTTTAACAGAATCCTAATTTCAGTCTACTATTTTATATGGTATACATTTTGGCCTAGAAAAGCACAGTCCTTTACTTCACGCAGGCACAAATGGATTCCAGCATTTCCCACTTGATATAAACAGAATAAAACCGTACAAATCAGTCTTGGCTGCCTAAGACTCGGACACTTTTTCTGACGGATTTGACCTTGCCAGATCTTAGGGACGATTCCTTTACCTTTGCAATCGGAACAATTTTGCGCTGCGAAAGTTAGTCCTGCAGACATACGTTCCTAAGAACGATAGTCCTCAGCCAAACAGTGTTCCTGGATTTTGAGCGGACAATATTGTTCATAAGGCCAAAATTTTTTTTGTCTGTTTCTGGTAACATGGCTAAAAAAAAAATAGGGTAGGTAGGTAGGGATTTTTTTTTCTTTTTTTCCCCCCCAAATGTAGACCAATAAAACTAACTTTAAAAATCGCGCAAAGAGACTGGATTCACTATACATAGAGACAAGACACTCAACACATTTACAAATCTGTGACAAAGACTGAAAGAGTATGACATGTTTTTCTTTGTTTACCTGGTCTGATATTTCCATGATGAAACAGAAAAGAAGACTTGAGACATCTTACATCTTGAGCTTGGACAAATGGGAAATTTTTTTGAGTTTGGAAAAAAAAAGTTTAGGGTCGGCGCCGAAATTTAGGGTCGGTCGGGTGACCAGAAACAGACAATTTTTTTTGTTGGCCTAAGACAGAAAGTACAAGTCTATGTTTTAGGATAGGACTTTACAATGCAATTCAATACAACAAAATACAATAAAAACAATACATTAATACTTCATTGTCTCAAAAGAGGCATTACTTCGGTTCCTTGGGGACATGTGGAGGTTGAAGCAGCCTGACTCTCCAGCACCAGAGTCCCGAATATGCATCGTTGGATGTTGCATTCACATCCTTTCGAATTCGTTAAAAGTCTAGCAGATGAAATCCGTTGGGTTTTGGGATTATACATCTGAAATCTAGCAAATGCTGATGCGTCCCTTTGTTGTGAGGGGTGAAAAAGTGGGTGGAGGCTCCATGTGCTGAGAATCATCGTCTAGACTGACTATCATGGGTGGAGGCTCCATGTGCTGAGAATCATCGTCTACACTGACTATCATGGGTGGAGGCTCCATGTGCTGAGAATCATCGTCTACACTGACTATCATGGGTGGAGGCTCCCTGTGCTGAAAATCATCGTCTAGACTGACTATCATGGGTGGAGGCTCCATGTGCTGAGAATCATCGTCTAGACTGACTAACATGGGTGGAGGCTCCCCGTGCTGAGAATCATCGTCTAGACTGACTATCATGGGTGGAGGCTCCCTGTGCTGAGAATCATCGTCTAGACTGACTATCATGGGTGGAGGCTCCATGTGCTGAGAATCATCGTCTAGACTGACTATCATGGGTGGAGGCTCCCTGTGCTGAGAATCATCGTCTAGACTGACTATCATGGGTGGAGGCTCCATGTGCTGAGAATCATCGTCTAGACTGACTATCATGGGTGGAGGCTCCATGTGCTGAGAATCATTGTCTAGACTGACTATCATGCACTACCTAGAATAACTAAACTTTGAAAACACTTCTTTTGCACTCTATGGAGAACCTGGTGGATGATGTCATTGATACAAAAACTAGACCGAACTAAGGACCTCAAGAGATCTTCCTCTGCTTCTCGTTCGCTTCTTCTAGACACCCACTCCTGTGGCTGCATCAATACTTCAAGGGATGATTTGAGGCCGTTTCTGTGTTGATTTTCTTTTTTTTTTGTATGGGGGGGAAGAGGTTTTTAGAATTGAAACTACACCTGGAGAAACATATTACAAAGCAAACCTCGTTTTCTGTTTCTGTTGGTTTCTTTCTGTCTTCATTTTTAACTTGTCACCTGAATTTTGCAGTTAGGGAGAAAAAAACATTGTGCGATGAGAAAGAAGGACAAACGCTTTATTGTCTGTTATCTCCATCACCACAAGTAATGTGTGTTAAGGCTTTTTGTTTATTTTGACAGAGAAAAGGAGAGAGGATGAACAACGGAACCAGAAGTTTAGCACACAGGTGAAAAAAGAGGGGGAGGGAGAAACTGAGATTCAGATTCAGATTCAGAATTAATAACATTAGGG
Organism: Littorina saxatilis; assembly: GCF_037325665.1. Classification (NCBI taxonomy): domain Eukaryota; kingdom Metazoa; phylum Mollusca; class Gastropoda; order Littorinimorpha; family Littorinidae; genus Littorina; species Littorina saxatilis. The sequence goes on from NC_090255.1 coordinate 40,174,357, forward strand.
TTACTTTTTATGCGAAGCTTAATCTTCCATCGCCCTGTCCCTCAATCGCTCATAACAGTGTTTCATAATAGCTATTTACTTTTATTGTCGCACACATTTTTTAACAGACCCAAACAGTAAAGTACCAACACTGAATTCGCAGTTGTCATAAAACAAAAAATAACTATGGCAATGGTAATGATGACGTTGATGATGATGATGATGATGGTGATGATGATGATGATAATGATTATGATGATTATGATGATGATGATGATATAAATGAACTAATTGAAGAAGGAACATATTAAATAGTATCACCATTTTCAAAACGCCAAGAGAGAGAGAGAGAGAGAGAGAGAGAGAGAGAGAGAGAGAGAGAGAGAGAGAGACAGAGACAGACAGACAGACAGACAGAGACAGACAGACAGAGACAGACAGACAGACAGAGACAGACAGACAGAATGACAAATGGAAGAGGAGTCGAAAAAAAAGAAAAGAAGTTCTTTAATAAAATACGACTGGGTTTAAATATCACATGTAAAAGCTTCTTGTCGTCTTCATCGAATGCAATTGATTTTTCACGCCGCGCTTCAGTGAAATTCCGACCGCAGCCTGTACGTCCCTCGTAAAGCCTCGTGCTGCTGTCGGGTCTAATAGCAAATCTCGTGGACTCTCCTCGCCGCGGGAAGACTGATCGCACAACTGATGAACCGTTCTTTTATCAGCCATCTGTCTGAAGCCCGAACACGTTAACCTTTTTGTGCCGCCGATCTGATAGTAAAACTCCCAAACTCTTTAATGCCCCGGGTCGAACAGGAAAATCCATGAACAATTTATCTCCGGTGTACTGACGGCGAAACTCGGAGCAGTTTGTCGCCTTGAGTATGCTGGAAAACCTCATAAACCTTTCATCTGCTGTGGGTCTGATGAGAGAATTCATAAACCGTCCATCTGCAATGGGTCACATGGTATAACCCAAAACTCACATACCGTTAATTTAATTTGGGTCAGATGGCAAAACTCATAAACAGTTCATCTGCTGTGGGTCGGATGGGTAAATTCATAAACCGTTCATCTGTTATGGGTTACATGGCAAAACTCATAAATCGTCCATCTGTTATAGGTCACATGGCAAAACTCAAAAACTGTTTATCTGCCATGGGTCGGATGGGAAAATGCGTTAATCGTTTATCAGCTGGTTGTCGGATGAAAAAGTCATAACATTCATTTGCTATGGGTTAGATGGAAAAACTCATAGATTAATTGTTCATCTGCTGTGGTTTCATGGACCGTTTAACCGCTTTGGGTCAGATGTCTAAACAGGTAAAGCGTTATATCCTGTCCCTGTGATGGCCAAACTCCTCAAAACTTCATCTGCAGTTGGACTGACGCCCCCCCCCCCCCCTCCCCTTTCGCGTTTTTAATGCGTTCATGTCCTGACGGTCTGGATGCAAAACTTCGAAGCCCTTTGCCTGACTGCAACAGTTCCTACATCTTTCTTTCTGTCTGTGCCTGTTTTGTGGCAAACATCGTAACTTTTCCATAGGATGTTTGTCTGACGGCAAGCCTCGTAAACCCTTGATCTGATCATCTTGATCTGATCATCTTGATCTGATCATCTGATCTGAGCAAAAATCGTCGAGAGCGAGAAGACATCTCAGAATCTTTGGCAATAGCACGAAATCATATTATGAACACATTTTATCAGACATACCATCAATGAGAAGACATCTTACAATTATATTTAGCAATAGTATGAAGATATAGCAAGAAGATATTCTAGCAGGCAGACCATAAACAAACAACCATCTCAGAACCTCTAGCAAAAGCACGAAGACATCGTAGGAAGACAATATAACAGCAGAACATGAATAAGCAGCCATCTCAGAATCTATGGCAATAGCACGAAGACCTAGCAAGAAGACAATGTAGCCAGCAGACCAAGGACAAGCAACCATCTCAGAATCTATAGCAAAAGCACGAAGACATCGTAGGAAGACAATCTAACAGCAGAACATGAATAAGCAACCATCTCAGAATCTATGGCAATAGCACGAAGACCTAGCAAGAAGACAATGTAGCCAGCAGACCAAGAACAAGCAACCATCTCAGAATCTATAGCAAAAGCACGAAGACATCGTAGGAAGACAATCTAACAAACAGACCATGAATAAGCAACCATCTCAGAATCTATGGCAATAGCACGAAGACCTAGCAAGAAGACAATGTAGCCAGCAGACCATGAACAAGCAACCATCTCAGAATCTCGGGCAATCTGTTCTCATCCCTCAAGAAGGGGCAGCTCACTGCAGACAAGTGTCACAATTCTATCAGAGCCAGAGTAAATAAATCACAGAGGGTGTCACCCCGCCGAGCACGCGAAGGAGATCTATTGTGCGCTAGTGCAGTTTCCATTCAGCCGTCAATCAATACTGCTCATCTCTCTTGGCGTCCTCAGTCACTCGCTTATCTCCCTTGCCCATACTCTGCTGTACGAGCTCGGTGGCTGACTGGTTAAGGCTCTAAATCACTTAGCCCACGTTTCGGAGCGGGACTATTTGTGGCTGACCGAATAAATCTTTCAGTCAGGCTCTGTATCCGCTATTTTATACCGTAGAGTACACTGCAGTACGACATGGTATAGTGGAGTGGAGCACAGTATTCTCTCTCTCTCACTCTCTCTCTCTCCGATGTCTCTCTCTGTCTGTCTGTCTGTCTGTCTGTCTCTCCTCTCTCACTCTCGTAGATTAGTCCCTCTTTAGGGCGAGGGCCAGATGCAAACAAGCATATCTATGTTTTTCTTGTTACCCTCGAAAAATAAAGAATTGTTATTCTCTCTCTCTCTCTCTCTCTCTCTCTCTCTCTCTCTCTCTCTCTCTCTCTCTCTCTCTCTCTCTCTCTCTCTCTCTCTCTCTCTCTCTCTGATACCCAGCTACCACCTATATATATCCACACACTCACAGTACACTAAACTACAGTCGTCGATGGTCGTTGACTGGTTCAACCTGTAGGCGCTATATAACTGTGCCAATATTATTGTCAAACTCTAAATCACTCATCTTGCATTCTATAGAATACAGTTTCTTAGGTTTGACCATATGAACCTCACAAAGACTCCCTTCAACTGTGGTTTTATTGCAATACAGTGCAGTACAGTAGACTAAAGTACACTAACGTATTGGTAGCTGAATGGATAAAGCTTTAAATTACCTGTCTTGCTATCGATAGAGAACGGCAGCTGGTCATGAGTGAACGGGTATAGCCGCTATGTCACTCTCCTTATTTGCTTCTGTATAGAGTACATTGCAGTACAGCTGGCCATGAGTGAACGGGTATAGCTCTATGTCACTATCCTTATTTGCTTCTGTATAGAGTACATTGCAGTACAGCTGGCCATGAGTGAACGGGTATAGCTCTATGTCACTATCCTTATTTGCTTCTGTATAGAGTACATTCCCAGCCAGCAAGACATTAGCGGCCGATAATCGGCCGAACACCCTTCAAAAAGTCGGGCCGGTGACGTCAAAACATACGACGCGGGTGTTGGCCCGACTAACTTTTGCAAAGAGGCAACGAGGCGGCCGATAGGCGGCCGAACACCTGCACTATGGCGGCACGCATCCGGTCCGATGTTAATCGGCCCGATGACTTGTTGGACCTGCGGCCCGACACCTTATGCCGACATCGGGAAGATATCGATTTCAGCGGGAAGACATCGGGACGATGTCGGCATAAGGTGTCGGGCCGCAGGTCCAACAAGCCATCGGGCCGATTAACATCGGACCGGATGCGTGCCGCCATAGTACAGGTGTTCGGCCGCCTGTCGGCCGCCTCGTTGCCTCTTTGCAAAAGTTAGTCGGGCCAACACCCGCGTCGTCTCTTTTGACGTCACCTGCCCGACTTTTTGAAGGGTGTTCGGCCGACTATCGGCCGCTAATGTCTTGCTGGCTGGGTGCAGCTACAGATACAGCAGTATGTACCACCCCCCCCCCCCTCCCCAAGTGTAACAGTGCAAAATTCACTTACAGCTACAGCAGTACAACCCCCCTCCCCTCAGTGTTACAGTGGAAAAAACCCTACAGATACAGCAGTGTGTACAACTCCCCCCCGCCCCCCCCAGTGTAACAGTGCAAAACACATCACCAGCTACAGATACAGCAGTATGTAGAACCCCTCGCCCCTACCGCCCTCACTGTAACAGTACAAAACACACCTACAGCTACAGATACAGCCGTATACACCCCCCCCCTCAGTATTACAGTATAAAACACACCTACAGCAACAGATTCAGCAGTATATACACCCCCCCAAGTGACAGTGCAAAAATTACTTACAGCTACAGCTACAGCAGTATGTACACCTCCCCTCCCCCTTAGTAACAGTGCAAAACACACGTACAGCTACAGCGGATACAGCAGTATGTACAACCCCCAACCCCCCCACCACTGTAACAGTACAAAACTCATTTACAGCTACAGATTCAGAATTATGTACATCCCCCTCCCCCCGCTGCCACCACTGTAACAGTACAAAACATACCTACAGCTTCAGATACAGCAGTATGTACAACACTCAACCGCCTTCCCCCGTGTAGAGTGCAAAACACACCTAGACCTACAGATACAGCAGTATGTACAACCCCCCCCCCCCCCCCTGCGTGCAAAACACACCTACAGCTACATATACAGCAGTATGTTCAACCCCCCCCCCTCCCCGCCTACTGTAACAGTACATAACACACCTACAGCTACAGATACATCAGTATGTACAAACCGCCCTCCCCCCCCCCCCAAGTGTAACAGTACAAAACACGCCTACAGCTACAGATAGATCAGTATGTACACCCCCCCCCCCCCCCCAAGTGTTACAATGCAATACCTACAGCTACAGATACATCAGTATGTTGCAGTACAGCTGGCCATGATTGAACGGGTATAGCTCTATGTCACTCTCCTTTTTTCATTTCATTTTCATTTTCATTACTTTATTGTCCCATCGCTGGGAAATTCGGGTCGCTTCCTCCCAGTGGAAAGCTAGCAGCAACGGAGTCGCGCTACCCAGGTGTCTGCGTGTTTTGGTGTATTCAGCCACCTGCACTTATGGCAGAATGACCAAGGTCTTTTACGTGCCATTGTGATGACACGGGGGCGGGACATGGCTTCCGTCTCTGGGTCTGCACATAAAGTTGACTCGTGTCCGTCCCGGCCCGAATTCGAACCTGCGACCTTTCGATCACAAGTCCAGTGCTCTACCAACTGAGCTACCGGGCCCCGTCACTCTCCTTTTTTGCTTCTGTATAGCGTACATTGCAGTACAGCTGGCCATGGGTGAACGGGTATAGATGTCATCTTGTCACTCTCCTTTTTTGCTTCTGTATAGCGTACATTGCAGTACAGCTGGCCATGGGTGAACGGGTATAGATGTCATCTTGTCACTCTCCTTTTTTGCTTCTGTATAGCGTACATTGCAGTACAGCTGGCCATGGGTGAACGGGTATACCTCTTGTCACTCTCCTTTTTTGCTTCTGTATATCGTACATTGCAGTACAGCTGGTCGAATGGGTGAACGGGTATACCTCTTGTCACTCTCCTTTTTTGCTTCTGTATAGCGTACATTGCAGTACAGCTGGCCATGAGTGAACGGGTATACCTCTTGTCACTCTCCTTTTTTGCTTCTGTATAGAGTACATTGCAGTACAGCTGGCCATGAGTGAACGGGTATACCTCTTGTCACTCTCTTTTTTTGCTTCTGTATAGCGTACATTGCAGTACAGCTGGCCATGGGTGAACGGGTATTACCGTATACCTCTATATCACTCTCCTTTTTTGCTTCTGTATAGCGTACATTGCAGTACAGCTGGCCATGAGTGAACGGGTATACCTCTTGTCACTCTCCTTTTTTGCTTCTGTATAGCGTACATTGCAGTACAGCTGGCCATGAGTGAACGGGTATACCTCTTGTCACTCACCTTTTTTGCTTCTGTATAGCGTACATTGCAGTACAGCTGGTCGAATGGGTGAACGGGTATACCTCTTGTCACTCTCTTTTTTTGCTTCTGTATAGCGTACATTGCAGTACAGCTGGCCATGGGTGAACGGGTATTACCGTATACCTCTATATCACTCTCCTTTTTTGCTTCTGTATAGCGTACATTGCAGTACAGCTGGCCATGGGTGAACGGGTATACCTCTTGTCACTCTCTTTTTTTGCTTCTGTATAGCGTACATTGCAGTACAGCTGGCCATGGGTGAACGGGTATACCTCTATATCACTCTCCTTTTTTGCTTCTGTATAGCGTACATTGCAGTACAGCTGGCCATGGGTGAACGGGTATAGATGTCATCTTGTCACTCTCCTTTTTTGCTTCTGTATAGCGTACATTGCAGTACAGCTGGCCATGGGTGAACGGGTATAGATGTCATCTTGTCACTCTCCTTTTTTGCTTCTGTATAGCGTACATTGCAGTACAGCTGGCCATGGGTGAACGGGTATAGATGTCATCTTGTCACTCTCCTTTTTTGCTTCTGTATAGCGTACATTGCAGTACAGCTGGCCATGGGTGAACGGGTATAGATGTCATCTTGTCACTCTCCTTTTTTGCTTCTGCATAGCGTACATTGCAGTACAGCTGGCCATGGGTGAACGGGTATACCTCTTGTCACTCTCCTTTTTTGCTTCTGTATAGCATACATTGCAGTACAGCTGGCAATGAGTGAACGGGTATAGCTCTATGTCACTATCCTTATTTGCTTCTGTATAGCGTACATTGCAGTACAGCTGGCCATGAGTGAACGGGTATAGCTCTATGTCACTATCCTTATTTGCTTCTGTATAGAATACTGGCCATGAGTGAACGGGTATAGCTCTATGTCACTATCCTTATTTGCTTCTGTATAGAATACATTGCCGTCCAGTACGCCGCACTAAACTACTCTATGCTACGCTACGCTACACAATGCTAAACTAAATTTTTTAATTTGTTTTTCTTTTCTTTCTTTTTTTTCACCCCCCAAATGCCAAAAAAAAAAGTCTAGGGTCGCGCGAAAAAATAGGGTCGGTCGGGATACCGTAAACAGACTTTTTTTTGTTTTTTTGCCTAAGTTAAATTGATCTAAGTCAAGTGGATAACCTAGGTGTACTCGTGGTTGACTGGCTACAGCTGCCAGTCTCTCGTCTCTGTGGTTGTGGTTAACCAAACCTTTCAGTCACGCATCGTGTGCCCCACTCTGGCTGTGGTTAACCAAAACTATCAGTCACGCATCGTGTGGTCCACTGTGGTTAACCAAAACTATCAGTCACGCATCGTGTGTCCCACTGTGGCTGTGGTTAACCAAAACTATCAGTCACGCATCGTGTTCCCCACTATGGCTGTGGTTAACCAAAACTATCAGTCACGCATCGTGTGTCCCACTGTGGCTGTGGTTAACCAAAACTATCAGTCACGCATCGTGTGGTCCACTGTGGTTAACCAAAACTATCAGTCACGCATCGTGTGTCCCACTGACTGTGGTTAACCAAAACTATCAGTCACGCATCGTGTTCCCCGTTATGGCTGTGGTTAACCAAAACTATCAGTCACGCATGGTGTGCCCCACTCTGGCTGATGTGCTAATCCCACCACTTGTGCCAATAATTGGCCCTCCCACCATTAGCATCTTCGCAATGGGCGTTGCTTATCTCTGCCTACACAATATTGGTCTCGCTGCATCGATCTCACGCGACGCACGTGGTTTTCAAGATTGCCGTAATTCGGTTTCAGCAAGTCAAAGACAGTGACTTCTCCTTTTGTACTTGAACCAGATTGCGGTCAATGTTACTCAAGGAAAATTGGTAAATTATATACGCACAACGCCGGCTGTTAACGCCAAAAGTAACAAGGAATTGACTAAGTTATCTGTTGTAAATTGTAATAGTGCGGAAAAAGTCGTGTTTGCACTGACTGTCGACAGTCGTGTAAAGTGTATTTTTCAGGCATAATAAATCCAGATTTTTATTCAGTCTACATTCTTAACACAAAGACCGCAATCACGTGACCACCAACGACAGTAACGTTCGTTATGTACAATGAAGGTGCCGCGACAAAGTTGGCAGGAACACTTATAATGTTAACACTTACTGATGCAGGCAATAACGGAAACACCAATATACCCCAACACCAATGACGGAAACATCAACTACGGGAACGCCAATAACGGAAACACCAATTGCTGTAGCGCCGATTGAAAAGAACATTTTGGAAATGTCAACTACGGAAACACCAATAACAGGACATCGACAGCCAATGACGGGAACCTCAACTACGGAAACGCCTGCAATGGCAACACAAAGTGTGGGACCGCCAACTATGGAAATGCCTATAATGGGAACGCCAATTGTGGGAACGTCAAAGACGGGAGCAAATATTACACCCGATTATCAACCGTACCGTGATGTGGCCGGAGCCGACTCCCATCCAGGATAAGCTGTACGGCACGGCGGCGTCCCTGCAGATGACCACTACATTTCTCTGTTGGGCTGGTCTCCACGTGTAGCGGCATGCAACAAGAAGAAGAAGAACCGTACCGTGCACATCTATTCGTGATTCGATGACAACAGTAAAGATACGTTCCTTAACGTGTACGTCATCGTGCTAACTTTCACAGAACCATCAAAGGTGTTTACACGTGCCAACTATGGAGAAATGCCAAAAATAACAGCCAGGATACTCTCTGCATGTGCAAAGCCGTCAGTTTGTGTTGCGGAATCGATTTTGCAGGTTGGCAATCATATGTGTCAGTTGCGAAATTCATTTATTCAGCTGTAACAATTCCCGCTGGGGGAAAACAGCCATTAATATATTGTGTTGAGTCAAAACAGGCAACGGTGGTTGACTGCTCATAGTTTCTTCTAAGGCAAAACAAAAAAAAGTTGTATGTTTCTGGAAACACGGCTACAAAAAAATAGGGTAGGTAGGTAGGAATTTTTGTTGTTGTTGTTGTTGTTGTTGTTGTTGTTGTCAGGGTAGAAAATAACTATACAGTGACGCAAAGAGACTGGATTTACTATACAAAGAGAAAGACAACACATTACAAAACAAATGAGACAAAAGGGATGCGGGGTTATCCCCCTTGTGTCGTCTGCCGTCTGTTACTTTCGTTTTGACGCTTTTTTTTTCATTTTTTTTTCAAATGCAATAAAAAAAAAAGTCTAGGGTCGGCGGGAAAAAAATAGGTAGGGTCGGGTGGCCAGAAACATACAACTTTGTTTGTGTGGCCTAACGACTTTGTTCCCGTTTGAGTACAGGTAGCAGCTGGAGAATTGGTTGCATGTCAGTCATTCAGCTTTTTGCAGACCGCGGAAGCACAGCAGAGGATGGTTTCATTGTTAAAGTTGCAGCCGATGACAGCCTCCAGTGGTTTACTGGTTAAAGTTCCCCTTACTTATTGTGTGCACGGTTGAGTTTATCTGGCCGTGTTTATTAGTTTTGTTTTGTTGTGTTGTTGTTCTTGTACTCTTACGTGCCTATGTGTTATGAGAGTGTTGTTTTTATGTGATGTTATACACAAGCCAAAAGAAAAATTTCTGTTTGTTACACTCAGACAATAAAGTTTTATTGAATTGAATTGAATTGAATTGAATTGAATTGAATTGAATTGAGTTGAATTGAATTGAATTGAATTGTTGTTGTTGTTGTTGTCTCTAAAATATATATGGCTATCCTGGACCCATGCAAGTTTGTTTCCTGTCTCATTTCTCAGTTTACATGGCAGTAGCCACTAACCCTAACCTTACTTTCCTTTAGGTCTTTTACATGGCAGTAGCCACTAACCCTAACCTTACTTTCGTTTAGGTCTTTTACATGGCAGTAGCCACTAACCCTAACCTTACTTTCGTTTAGGTCTGTCACAGTAAAATGTAGAAGGTTCGACGAAGCTAATGTCATTTAACATTGTTCACATTTGTTACTTTAAATCCTGTTAAAAATGTTGATCTCCTTTAAAAAGTTAAAATTCTTATCGGGGGGAGGGGGGAGGAGTTGAGGGGGGTGGTATCCCGGAGAGTCGATACAAAATGACAGCGTTCCTGTTGGTGCTATTTTCTGGTCGAAGGAAAATGTACAATTGTATTTCACGATAGTTTTCCCCCGATCTCACTTTGCAGCACCACACGGAATTGTGGCTTGACGAATGTGACAGCTTACCACAAAAATTCAATCTTGAATACAAAAGAAATGAAACTTTGTCGACAGGGCGGGGATGTAGCTCAGTCGGTAGCGCGCTGGATTTGTATCCAGTTGGCCGCTGTCAGCGTGAGTTCGTCCCCACGTTCGGCGAGAGATTTATTTCTCAGAGTCAACTTTGTGTGCAGACTCTCCTCGGTGTCCGACCACCCCCGTGTGTACACGCAAGCACAAGACCAAGTGCGCACGAAAAAGATCCTGTAATCCATGTCAGAGTTCGGTGGGTTATAGAAACACGAAAATACCCAGCATGCTTCCTCCGAAAACGGCGTATGGCTGCCTAAATGGCGGGGTAAAAAACGGTCATACACGTAAAATTCCACTCGTGCAAAAAACACGAGTGTACGAGGGAGTTTCAGCCCACGAACGCAGAAGAAGAAGAAACTTTGTCGTTGTTGATGTAAGTAATGACTTACTTAAATTTTACCCCAAAAAACCGAAGTCAGCAATTTACGATGATTATGATATCTTTTCTTCCAAGAACAGTACCTTTAAGAAATGCATGTTCTTTAGTATTTCATAATACGATTTTCTGGTTAAGCAGTTGTATACATACATGTACATTTACTTAGTAATCTATGGTACAGGTAGCAGTGTTTTCCAGGTTATAATTCCTTGATTCTGTGAATGTGTACCACAGAGAGTATTGTGGTCATTACCACCAAGCACCTCAAGCGATGAGTAGCATTATTCACATTGATGCCTCTCAGCTCAGAGTAAACCGTCCTCTTTTGTTATGCCAACAACCTGCTGGTATAGAAAGAAAGAGGGGGGGAGAGAGGAGAGAAAGGAGAGACAGAGAGAGAGGGAGAGGGGGGTGGAGAGAGAGAGAGAGAGAGAGAGAGAGAGAGGAGAGAGAGAGAGAGAGGAGGAGAGAGAGAGCGGAGGAGAGAAAGGGAGAGAGGGAAAGAGAGAGAGAGAGAGAGAGAGAGAGAGAGAGAGAGAGAGAGAGAGAGAGAGAGAGAGAGAGAGAGAGAGAACGACATGGAGACAGAGATTCGAAGAGAGAGAAACATATATATATATATATATATATATATATATATATATATATATATATATATATATATATATCGGGAGATACAGGAAAGGGGAGGGAGGGAGAGAGAGAGAAAGACAGACAGGGAGGAGGGACACACACACACACACACACTAACACACACTAACACACACACACACACACTAACACACACACTAACACACACACACACACTAACACACACACACACACACACACACACTAACACACACACACACACACACTAACACACACACTAACACACAAACACACACACTAACACACACATTAACACACACACACTAACACACACACACACTAACACACACACACACACACACACACACGTACACGCGAGCACACACACGTACACACACACTAACACACACACACACTCACACACACTAACACACACACACACACACACTAACATACACACACTAACACACACACTAACACACACCAGGGACCTATATTATAATATAAGTCTATGCACACACACACACACACTAACACACACTAACATATACACACTAACACACACACACACACTTACACACCACACAAACACACACACACACACACAGACTGAAACATACCCCCTACCCACAAACACACCGCACTCTCTTTTACTCTTACACAGAACCGTCTGGTATGGATTAAATGTTGACTGAATAATTCATTGTCGGACAAGCAGTTTTATGATGATCACCACGCTATCAAATAAACTTCATTCACTCCCCGTTGATCTGTCAGCCAGTTCTCTTCTCTCATGCAGTTTTGTTTTGTTAGTGTTGGACCGCAGTGTTATCAATAATTAAACTCGCTGATGCATTACACTGCTGCTTTCATTATCCCGCTTGAACACGGCATTGTTATTCTTTCTTGACTGCAACGTCACCACTGATAGAACGTTCTCTTAACTCCGCTCTGTTGGCCAGAGGCATATTGAAAATGGGACTCTTCCTCTTTGCAGCTTTTGTTTGGTTTCCTGGATCACAGTGTTATCAATAATACATCTCTCCTCTTCTTCTTCTTCTTCTTCTGCGTTCGTGGGCTGAAACTCCCACGTACACTCGTGTTTTTTGCACGAGTGGAATTTTACGTGTATGACCGTTTTTTACCCCGCCATTTAGGCAGCCATACGCCGTTTTCGGAGGAAGCATGCTGGGTATTTTCGTGTTTCTATAACCCACCGAACTCTGACATGGATTACAAGATCTTTTTCGTGCGCACTTGGTCTTGTGCTTGCGTGTACACACGGGGGTGTTCGGAGACCGAGGAGAGTCTGCACACAAAGTTGACTCTGAGAAATAAATCTCTCGCCGAACGTGGGGACGAACTCACGCTGACAGCGGCCAACTGGATACAAATCCAGCGCGCCACCGACTGAGCTACATCCCCGCCCCAAAAATCTCTCCAATTGCAAGTATATTTGTTGTACAACAGACTTGTAAAATGAAAACTCTGAAATTGTATTTTTGGTCTCATTTGTGGCACAGTTTTTCACTCATGAACTATATAATTATGCTCCTGCTCTTTTCATTATTATTATTATTATTATTATTATTTTTTGTTTGTTTGGGGGGGGGGGTATGTTTTTCGCAGGAAATTCTGCTTTTTTGATCTTTGTCAAAACCCAGTTGTCAAAAATGAAACTCTCTTGTGTATGAATAGTTTGGATGTCTGTATTAAGCATGGTCTTTTTGACAATAGATTTCCCTTATCCCCATGGAGGTTTTACATTCCTGCTTGAACAAGTTATCGTTAATGGAACAACATATTGGCATTGCAAATTTTAATTTGTTTTTGTGGAGCAAACATTCATGAGTAATGAAACTCTTTCTGGGGGCGGGGATGTAACTCAGTCGGCAGCGCGCTGGTCGAGTCGTCGCGATATAACCTTCGTGGTTGAAAACGACGTTAAACACCAAATAAAGAAAGAAAGAAAGCGCGCTGGATTTGTATCCAGTTGGCCGCTGTCAGCGTGAGTTCGTCCCCACGTTCGGCGAGAGATTTATTTCTCAGAGTCAACTTTGTGTGCAGACTCTCCTCGGTGTCCGAACATCCCCCGTGTGTACACGCAAGCACAAGACCAAGTGCGCACGAAAAAGATCCTGTAATCCATGTCAGAGTTCGGTGGGTTATAGAAACACGAAAATACCCAGCATGCTTCCTCCGAAAACGGCGTATGGCTGCCTAAATGGCGGGGTAAAAAACGGTCATACACGTAAAATTCCACTCGTGCAAAAAACACGAGTGTACGTGGGAGTTTCAGCCCACGAACGCAGAAGAAGAAGAAGAAGAAGAAGAAGAAAGAAGAAACTTTTTCTGGAAATACAGTTTTCACAACCTTTATTTCGCAGGGCATAAAACGTAATGAAGCTTTCTTTTCAGCAAAGTACGCTGGCATGTGCTGCTATAATATTTTCAATGTTCGTTTAGACCACACCCATATCACAATGTTCGTTTAGACCACACCCATATCACAATGTTCGTTTAGACCACACCCATATCACAATGTTCGTTTAGACCACACCCATATCACAATGTTCGTTTAGACCACACCCATATCACAATGTTTGTTGATTACGGCGTTGTTATAAAAAACAAGTCGCGTAAGGCGAAAATACAATATTTAGTCAAGTAGCTGTCGAACTCACAGAATGAAACTGAATGCAACGCAACGCAGCAAGACCGTATACTCGTAGCATCGTCACTCCGCCGCCCGTGGCAAAGGCAGTGCCCGTGGAATTGACAAGAAGAGCGGGGTATTCGTTGCGCTGAGAAGGATAGCACGCTTTTCTGTACCTCTCTTCGTTTTAACTTTCTGAGCGTGTTTTTAATCCAAACATATCATATCTATATATTTTTGGAATCAGGAACCGACAAGGAATAAGATGAAAGTGTTTTAAAATTGATTTCGAAAAAAAATTTTGATAATAATTTTTATATATTTAATTTTCAGAGCTTGTTTTTAATCCGAATATAACATATTTATATGTTTTTGGAATCAGCAAATGATGGAAAATAAGATAAACGTAAATTTGGATCGTTTTATAAATTTTTATTTTTTTTTACAATTTTCAGATTTTTAATGACCAAAGTCATTAATTAATTTTTAAGCCACCAAGCTGAAATGCAATACCGAACCCCGGGCTTCGTCGAAGATTACTTGACCAAAATTTCAACCAATTTGGTTGAAAAATGAGGGCGTGACAGTGCCGCCTCAACTTTCACGAAAAGCCGGATATGACGTCATCAAAGACATTTATAAAAAAAATGAAAAAAACGTTCGGGGATTTCATACCCAGGAACTCTCATGTCAAATTTCATAAAGATCGGTCCAGTAGTTTAGTCTGAATCGCTCTACACACACACACACACACACACACACACAGACACACAGACACACACACACACACACAGACACACGCACATACACCACGACCCTCGTTTCGATTCCCCCTCGATGTTAAAATATTTAGTCAAAACTTGACTAAATATAAAAACTAAAATAAAAACATTGTTGGTTGCTGCAAAACTAAGTTATGACTGAAGAACATTTCATCAACTACGGTTGTGACTGTGTATGCACCGCGAAGTTGTTATGAATGGGATCCCCGTTTGACCTTGCACTTTTCAGTAAAGTCGTTACGGAGTAGAGTCCTTGTGTTTGATGCACCGAATAGTTCAGATTCAGCAAAACTCCCTTTTTTGAACCGATGTTGTTTCTGTTGTTGTTGTTGTTTTGTATTTGTTGAACATGTCATTTTTAATAGTGAACCTGTAGTTCGACAACCACTTGAAAAGTGGGTTTATTGTGTACACAAGCGAAGGACAATGGCGTGTGTTAGGAATTGTCGTGAACACAAAACAGAACACAGTGGATGTTGTTTCACCCGAAGCCAAGTACATTGGTAACTACACCAGGAATGCTGGTGAAAACAAAACAAAACGGAACATTGGTATCTGCATCAGTAATGTTGGCGAACGCAAAACAGAACACAGTGGCTGTTGTTGAACACACAAACAGTAGACTGGCATGTGCATCAGTAATGTTAGTGAACGCAAAACAGAACACAGTGGATGTTGTTGAACACACAAACAGTAGACTGGCATGTGCATCAGTCATATGTTGGTGAACGCAAAACAGAACACAGTGGCTGTTGTTGAACACACAAACAGTAGACTGGCATGTGCATCAGTCATATGTTGGTGAACGCAAAACAGAACACAGTGGCTGTTGTTGAACACACAAACAGTAGACTGGCATGTGCATCAGTCATATGTTGGTGAACGCAAAACAGAACACAGTGGCTGTTGTTGAACACACAAACAGTAGACTGGCATGTGCATCAGTCATATGTTGGTGAACGCAAAACAGAACACAGTGGCTGTTGTTGAACACACAAACAGTAGACTGGCATGTGCATCAGTCATATGTTGGTGAACGCAAAACAGAACACAGTGGCTGTTGTTGAACACACAAACAGTAGACTGGCATGTGCATCAGTCATATGTTGGTGAACGCAAAACAGAACACAGTGGCTGTTGTTGAACACACAAACAGTAGACTGGCATGTGCATCAGTCATATGTTGGTGAACGCAAAACAGAACACAGTGGCTGTTGTTGAACACACAAACAGTAGACTGGCATGTGCATCAGTCATATGTTGGTGAACGCAAAACAGAACACAGTGGATGTTGTTGAACACACAAAAAGTACGCTGGTCTGTGCATCAGTAATATTGGTGAACGCAAAACAGAACACAGTGGATGTTGTTGAACACACAAACAGTAGACTGGCATGTGCATCAGTCATATGTTGGTGAACGCAAAACAGAACACAGTGGCTGTTGTTGAACACACAAACAGTAGACTGGCATGTGCATCAGTCATATGTTGGTGAACGCAAAACAGAACACAGTGGATGTTGTTGAACACACAAAAAGTACGCTGGTCTGTGCATCAGTAATATTGGTGAACGCAAAACAGAACACAGTGGATGTTGTTGAACACACAAACAGTAGACTGGCATGTGCATCAGTCATATGTTGGTGAACGCAAAACAGAACACAGTGGCTGTTGTTGAACACACAAACAGTAGACTGGCATGTGCATCAGTCATATGTTGGTGAACGCAAAACAGAACACAGTGGATGTTGTTGAACACACAAACAGTAGACTGGCATGTGCATCAGTCATATGTTGGTGAACGCAAAACAGAACACAGTGGATGTTGTTGAACACACAAACAGTACGCTGGTCTGTGCATCAGTAATATTGGTGAACGCAAAACAGAACACAGTGGATGTTGTTGAACACACAAAAAGTACGCTGGTCTGTGCATCAGTAATATTGGTGAACGCAAAACAGAACACAGTGGATGTTGTTGAACACACAAACAGTAGACTGGCATGTGCATCAGTCATATGTTGGTGAACGCAAAACAGAACACAGTGGCTGTTGTTGAACACACAAACAGTAGACTGGCATGTGCATCAGTCATATGTTGGTGAACGCAAAACAGAACACAGTGGATGTTGTTGAACACACAAACAGTACGCTGGTCTGTGCATCAGTAATATTGGTGAACGCAAAACAGAACACAGTGGGTGTTGTTGAACACACAAAGTACGCTGGTCTGTGCATCAGTAATATTGGTGAACGCAAAACAGAACACAGTGGGTGTTGTTGAACACACAAAGTACGCTGGCATGTGCATCAGTAATATTGGTGAACGCAAAACAGAACACAGTGGATTTTGTTGAACACACAAAGTACGCTGGGATGTGCATCAGTAATGCTTGTGAACAGACATGGCAACCCTCGTGAAACATTAATTGAAGCAATTAACTTTTTTTGTTGAATTTTCAGCGTAGCAAATGGTGTTTTAGTGTAGCATTGTCTTGCATTTATTCGCACATCTACAACATTTAGGTTATTTCGCGCAAGAATATGTATAGGTTACAACACGAGTGGTTTTTTATATGGCTTGTATTTCAGTCAAGACCCAGCGGATGAATATCATCGGGAGACACGAGCCTTTGGCGAGTGGCTCTCGATTGATATTCCCGCTGGGTCTTGACTGAAATACAAGCCATATAAAAAACCACGAGTGTTGTAATCTGTATATCCCATTCTACCATCAAACACAAAGTGTAGACTACTAGCGGCACTGTTGCGATCTGTGGAGTGTGAAACAGTGTTTTCAGCGAGACTTGGCCTTTTTGCAACCTTAAACTAAGTGACCGTCGCTGAAAAAATAAAACGAATGAGTGCATCTATAAGTACGCGGTAACACTACTTTCAGACCGTTTAAAAGCTTTAAGTAAAGGTTCATAAGTTGCAAGAAAGTAATGAAGTCGTATAGAAATCCATTTAGTTGAAGCGCACAATTCTTTTGCGTTTCAGGTCGGCGGAACGGGGAAACCGGTTTGGCCCCCATTTGGCTTACTCGACTCGATTCAGAATCGATTCCACGTTGTTTTTTTCGAACGCATTATTATACAATTAGTCTTATTGACAGAGAAGCAAATTTTAGGGAACACATATGTAGATTTAACCATTTGCTCCCTATTTGAAATGTATCTACATGTTTTGCGAGTGTGTTTGCATGAACCTAAACTGGTATGGGTGCGAGGAAAACAGGACCCAAGTCTGTCACCGCCGCTTGATTGCATTTTGAAAGAATATGACTGGATTACGGAAAAATACACACATGTTAAGTTCTTAGATACCTTCATCGCCAATGTGGACTTACTGCAGAGCCAGGCAAAAGAGTAGACTTGCTCGCAAAACACGTGAAACAGCTGATGATAGCGAAGCCCAACCGTGCCAGGTAAGGACGGTCTGACAGATTCTCAAAAGTCGTCTGCTAACGAAGCAAGGGGAGGGTACTCGTGTTTTTGTTTTGGTTCGCTAGAATCTGGTTATCTTGTAAGTTGAATGTTCGTTTTTTCCCACCTGCATTGCTTTCATAATGAAAGAAACGTTTGCTTATTGCATCTCATACATCAGATCAGTTCTGAGATTCATTTTTGCGTGCAACTGATATGGTTTTCTGAGCCGTGCAATACGATTTTGGAACTTCATACAAATGTGTCACATTGTTCGGCGCGAGGTCAAAGGTCGGGAGCAAAGTAGTTCTTCGCCCAAATCGGAATCTGCACTATCATATATTTTTTTGAGTCCATGATGTATTTATTGAGCTATAAAAATACAACATATATACCCATACTGAAGTAACAGAGACAAAGAAGGGAGGTCATGGGATATACATTTTTGAAAAGCTTATTTTAAAAAAAGAAACATAATGGCGAATAGAGAGTGTCTACATTGACACTTTTCAGTGCGGACAATGTTTAATATGACACAAATTATGACCGCTACATGGAGTGAGAATCAGAAATGAATATCTGGACTCGCAAGAAAGAGCAAACTTGTGCATGCTTGTGATTATGTGTATGAGCGTAGAAATGCTAAGCTTTGTGTAACTGCGTAGCAATTCATCTTTAAACGTAGCATGCTATGCTGAAAGCGTAACAGTTGGTTGCTCTGAACAAAACAACACAGTGTCAAGTTCAGGAGGTCGCGGTCGATGCTTACTCGACGCCGTCAAATAATACAGGTAGCCATAACTCCACACGTAGGGGAAGGGCTCCTAATATGGACCGCTTTTTGTTTCATGCTGATAACTAGCTTGTTTTCTTGCGAAGAAGTTTCATTTTATGTTTGATAGTCCTTCTCTCTTAGGTTAACCGTTAGGTTTTATTAGAGTGAAATAGCTTTGATAGACATTAAGAAAAAATTAAATACAGAAAAAAAATCACAAATGGTCCATATTAGGAGCCTGGGCGCCTAATATGGACCAGTGAAGCGGCTTTCACGAATCACTGTAAAAAGCCCCGTATACTTCAAAATAACATGATACGACTTAGTGTACAAGTCAGACTAATTAAAATATGCTTTAGATGTATCTGTTTCGGGTTGATGAGAGCATTATTTGAAGCACACCAGGAAACTAAAGAAGCTTAATATCAAAAACAGAGTGAAAATAAGTGAAATTATCAACTTCCACGAAAAGAAGACTTTTTGTTGCATTTTTTTTAAATCTCGAGGGCTAGTTATAGGTTATTTCCAGTAAGCTTCTAAATGAATTAATGAAAATAGCCTTTAGATTTGATTTTCTTCGATTTGTTGAAGGTGGACTCGCACACACTTTGAGATTTTGCTATTATTTTTTGTTTGCAGAAAAAAACTCGGGGTCAACACTGCTAAAATGTAACACATACGGTCTTAGGTGTCATATATAGCAATTTTTGTGTGATAAAAGCTTTGGCTGTGGACAGAAACGAGGCCGTTTTAGGCGGCAAATTTAGAGTGAACGCTGCCAAAAGTGAAAAAACGAGAAAAAGCATAACGGTTTTGAGATTTGTGTTTCTGCAACTGTTTTGACATGTGCAAGTTATCCAGAGAGGGTGAATACAGCGAATACAACTTTTGTGAGCGCTCTAGCGCCGTTAGTTTGTCAGAAAAGGAGGTGGTCCATATTAGGAGCCGGTCCGTATTAGGAGCCCTTCCCCTACCGTAACAACAGTTTGTCAAATGCCAGGTGAGAAGCACAAGCTGTTGCCTACCTGAATCGATACAGACACAAGTAGGGTTAAGGAGCATGGATATAGGATGAGTGTGTGCGTGTGTGTGTGTCTATGTGTGTGTGTGTGTGTGTGTGTGTGTGTGAGTGCGTGTGTGTGTGCGTGTGTGCGTGTGTGTGTGTGTGAGTGTGTGGGTGTGAGTGTGTGTGTGTGTGTATGTGTGTGAGAGTATGTGTGTGTGTGTGTGTGTGTGTGTGTGTGTGTGTGTGTGTGTGTGAGAGTGATTGGGAGAGAGAGAGAGAGAGAGAGAGAGAGAGAAAGAGAGAGAGAGAGAGAGAGAGAGAGAGAGAGAGAGAGAGAGAGAGAGAGAGAGAGAGAGAGAGAGAGAGAGAGAGAGCTGACGGCGAATTTCAATTACACGAAAGCAGCTTTATTGAAAGATCAAAAGAAGAGATACCAAAAGCTGATTATGACAGCTTTTTCTTCAACAGGTTAATGACAAACACGCAGGAAATGAGTTTGTCAATACCAGATAAACATGGTGAGAGCACGGTATGTTTTATATTAAACAATAAAGGTTAGATATATGTTAAATCATAGATAAAAATAAAGCAAATTCGGTTTAACAGTAATAAAGCTACTGTTGAATATAACAACAAACAATACATGTACACGCAAGGAAGTTTTACGGAAAAAAGGAAAGCACGACGCCAGTGGACGACGTTAAACAATGATGATAGAGAACAACTTGCACACAATTAAGCCAGCAGACGAAGTGTTTAATTGAAGCCAGAAAATGACGTGAATCAAAGACACCAGAAAGGAACTAGAAAAACTATCGTCAGCGGACAACTTGAAAACATGACAAGACGTGTAAAATGACGCCAGAAAAAAACTAGAAAAACTATCGTCAGCAGACAACTTGAAAACATGAAAACATGACAAGACGTGTAAAAATAACGCCAGAAAAGAGCTAGAAAAACTATCGTCAGCAGACTACTTGAAAACATGACAAGACGAGTAAAAATGACGCCAGCGAACGCTGAAAGCAAAGCGTGTGCCAGAGTGACAACAAGAGATACGGACCCAGAATGCGTAGGAATGACAAGAGAATATGGGAAAAAGGAAGACGATGGAAAAATCGATTAAAGTGAAGCGAGGATTGCGAGGCCCTGGTAGAGCGCCATGTAAAGTGTTTGGGAACAAACATCTTCCTGCTCCCAGCAGCTGAATGTCGCCATCGACCACACACCTCGCAGTCTATGAGATGAGCTACTCTTTTCTTCTGATGACGTTTGTTCCGTACACATATCTTTCTGCGGCAGAATTTGCCAAGAATTTTTGATTTTCTGAAAAGGGGTACATTTGTCTCTCCATCGCGTTTCTATCATACACGTGTCTTTCCGTGCCCGTTAGCTGAATAGAATTATCGACCACACTCCTCTCAGTCTATCAGATGAGCTACTCTTTCCTTCTGATGCCGTTTGTGCTGTACAAATAACTTTCTGCGGCTGAATTTGCCAAGAATCTTTGATTTTCTAAAAAGGGATACATTTTTCCCTCTATCGCGTTTCTATCATACACGTGTCTTTCCGTGACCGTTAGTTGAATATAATTATCGACCACACATTCATCTGTGAGATCGGCAACTTTTTTTCTTGTTAAATGCGTTTACTCTTCTTCTTCTTCTTCTTCTTCTTCTTCTTCTTCTTCTTCTTCTTCGTTCGTGGGCTGAAACTCCCACGTACACTCGTGTTTTTGCACGAGTGGAATTTTACGTGTATGACAGCTTCTACCCCGCCATTTAGGCAGCCATACGCTGCTTTCGGAGGAAGCATGCTGGATATTTTCGTGTTTCTATAACCTACCGAACTCTGACATGGATTACATGATCTTTTCCGTGCGCACTTTGTCTTGTGCTTGCGTGTACACACGAAGGGGGATAAGCCACTAGCAGGTCTGCACATAAGTTGACCTGGGAGATCGGAAAAATCTCCACACTTAACCCATCAGGCGGCCGCGGCCGGTATTCGAACCCTCGACCTTCCGATTAAGAGGCCGACGTCTTACCACCCCGCCACAGCGCCCATCATGCGTTTATTCTATACGCATATATATATATATATATATATATATATATATATATATATATATATATATATATATATATATATATATATATATACCTTATAGCAGAAACAAATCTAGAATCTTTGAATTTATGATGATGGATGCATGGCGTTTAATGGACACTGGTTTCTGTGTACGGTCGTTTTGGTCTTGAAGACGTTTGTTCAATAGAAATATATTTCCGCAGCAAAATTCACAAAGAATCTCTGAATTTATAAGAAGGGATACATAGTGCTTAAATGTGTACAACAATCTTCGTGAGGCCTTTGGCTGGATTGACAAGTACATGTGGGGCCTTTGGCTGGATTGACAAGTACACGAGTCCATGTGGGGCCTTTGGCTGGATTGACAAGCACACGAGTCTATGTGATGACAATTGAGTCGTCTTTAAAAGTGTATGACAACAGCATCTTTCCGCCACCTCCACCCAATCTATGAATCTAGGCAACGAGCTAGGGGGGGGGGGGGGAGGGGGGAGGGGGGGTCCCGGGTGGTAGATGAACTCACCACACACATACAAGTACATACGATGGAAAGTTTTCATCTTGGTCGACTATTGATGAGACGGGCACAGTGGTCTGGAGGAGAAGACGCCGGCCCCCCATCCGGAAGGTCGTGGGTTCGAATCCCAGTCGCGCCTGGTGGGTTAAGGGTGGATATTTGTCCGATCTCCTTGGTGAACTTAGGTTCAAACCTGCCAGTGCCTTACATCCCCTCTTCTCGTGTGTACACGCATGCACAAGACCAAGTGCGCACGGAAAAGATCATGTTATCCATGTCAGAAGCACGAACATACCATGCATGATTCCCCCGAAAGTGGTGTTTGGCTGCCAGAATCGCGGGGGTAAAAACGGGTCATACACGTAAAAGATCGTGAGAGTTACATCCCATGAACAAAGAATACGTGTCTTTGTGTACAGTGTTTGATGTCTGACGCTGTTTGTTTGTTTGCTTAACGCCCAGCCGACCACGAAGGGCCATATCAGGGCGGTTCTGCTTTGACATATAACGTGCGCCACACACAAGACAGAAGTCGCAGCACAGGCTTCATGTCTCACCCAGTCACATTATTCTGACACCGGACCAACCAGTCCTAGCACTAACCCCATAATGCCAGACGCCAGGCGGAGCAGCTACTAGATTGCCAATTTTAAAGTCTTAGGTATGACCCGGCCGGGGTTCGAACCCACGACCTCCCGATCACGGGGCGGACGCCTTACCAATAGGCCAACCGTGCCGGTCTACGTGTCTTTGTGTTTGATGTCTGAAGCTGTAAGCACTATAAATGAATGCACGAGTTGTACTCTGTGTGATTGGATACTTCTTCTTCTCTAGCAACCTTTTCCTTGAGGGCTTCTCTTGCAAACATTTTAAGGCTGTCTGAGGCTGTCTGTTAAATGACTAGCCATCTATGAGATGAGAAGCTTCCTTCTTGATCAAATATATTTATGCACACACGTCTAGAGGCGTTATGAATCTGAGTGCACATGAGTGTCTGGTTCTATGCTTCGTCTTCCTAGTTCGCAATCTGCGACTCCCTCTTACTCTCTTAGACACGATTGGGATTCAGTTTTACGTGCATGGCCGTTTTCACCCGCCATATAGGCAGTCATACTCCGATTCCGGGGAAGCATTCTGGGTGCTTTTGTGTTTCTATAACACACCGAACCCATGGATAACATGATCTTTATCGTGCGTACTTGGTCTTGTGCTTGCGTGTACAGACGAAGGGTGTTAAAGCAGGACTGCACCTTAATTGACCTACAAAAAGGGGCGCGGGCGGGATTCGAACCCCGAACCTTCCAAACAGAAGGCTAACGTCAGTACAACCCGGCTACGTGCACGTCGAATATGGTTCAAGTGTTTAATACTTGCTGTTGAAAGAAGCTGAATACAGCACAAAATATGCGTGTCAATGTCTTTGGATTATTTTTTATTTTTTTATTTTTTATCTTTCTCCACTTTTTCTTCTCTATGCTGAATGGAACTCGCACGAAGCACCTTGGTTATCGAGACAAGACACAACACTGAACAAACAATCCTTCTTGTAGCAGTACATGGAGGGCAAATCTACGGGTTAATGCAATGAGCTGATTTCTTCTTTATTTAATTTTGTTTTATATATATACTAGATGATTACCCGCTTCGCCGGGATGATCGCGAGACGGAATATGAAGAAGAAGTAGAGCCGAATACCCGGCTTCGCCGGGTGAGTTGCGCACCGTACGCCGGCTTCGCCGGGTACCCGCGATTGACGCCACACGAAGGAAGGGAGATAAACGCGCAAAACACTGAAGAAGATAAGGAAGAGTTACTGGAAATGGATCTACAGAAAAACCAAAATCGGTTCAGCGCTGCGCGCTGAGAGCACGGGTTGAAAATTTTCATCGACCAGATTGTGTCCGGGGTCTACCTGAATATGCCCACCAAATTTGAAGCAGATCCATCGAGAACTTTGGCCGTGCATCGCGAAGAGAGACAGACAGACAGACAGACAGACAGACAGACAGACACACACAAGCCGTATATAGATATAGATATAGTTATATATATATATATATATATATACTTTTTTTTTGGGGGGGGGGGGGGATGATGGCGCATGTATCATACAGATATCTTACTTTGGCCTGTAGCTAAATGTATTACAAAATCTATGAGTCCTTGAGATGGAGAGCTTTCGATCGTATTTATTTCATCTACATATATATCTAGAAACGGCGTGTAGCTAAGAGCACCACATATCTATAAGTCCATGAGATTGGATACCATTTTCTCTTGATGGCAAACAAATGTCTCGCTGTCGCCTGAAGCTGAATTCACCCCAAATCTATGAATCCATGAGAATGATTGGATACCATTTTCTCTTGATGGCTTGTGTTTCAAACAAATGTCTCGCTGTCGCCTGAAGCAGAATTCACCCCAAATCTATGAATCCATGAGATTGGAAGCTTTTTCCTTGATCGTACTAATTTCATACAATTATCTGAACACGGCCCGGAGCTAAAAGCACAACATATCCACGAGATTGATACCATTGTCCCTTGACATCTTGTGTTTCGGACACGTGTCTTGCTGTCGCCTGTAGCTGAGTTCACCAGAAATCTGGGAATTAATCAATAGCAAAGCTTTCTTCGTAGTCGTATTTATCTCATACAAATATAGATTCTGCCGGAAGCTGATTGCAATACAGATCCACGATTCTGTGAGGTGGAATATAGTTTTCCTTTCTAGTGTGTTTGATCAACATTTTGCTCCGCCAAACACAAATATCTAGTGAAATGCTTCATAGATTTGTGAGATGAGTACTCTTTACTAGCTGCTACCAACAATTGGTTTTATACTGACGGGCGCAGAAATGTAGTGGTAAGGGCAACAGCCTTTAAGCTTACAAGTTTGGGGTTCGAATCCCGACTTGCCTACTGGCCTCATGGTGAAGATTTTCATTCGGACACCTGACAGTGCCTTCGTGTGTACACCAACGCGCAAGACAAATGCACACGAAAAAGATTCTGTGGGTCATTGAAACACAAAAATATCGAGCATGCATTCCCGCAAAAACACAGAGTATTATTGCACAAAATAAAGGGTGAGGGGTGGGGTGGAGGGGGAGGAGGCCACACACCTAAAAACTCGCTCGTGCAAAAATAATTGCACGAAAACGAAGTTTTTCACACATGGCTGTGGTTCGTAGTTTTGTATCACTGATTTTTGAGTGACTTTTTTCTTCACGATAGCCATTGTCCCATACCTTATCTGGCTGCGACCGGCACGGTTGGCCTAGTGGTAAGGTTGGCCTAGTGGTAAGGCGTCCGCCCCGTGATCGGGAGGTCGTGGGTTCGAACCCCGGCCGGGTCATACCGAAGACTTTAAAATTGGCAATCTAGTGGCTGCTCCTGGCGTCTGGCATTATGGGGTTAGTGCTAGGACTGGTTGGTCCGGTGTCAGAATAATGTGACTGGGTGAGACACGAAGCCTGTGCTGCGACTTCTGTCTTGTGTGTGGCGCACGTTATATGTCAAAGCAGCACCGTCTTGATATGGCCCTTCGTGGTCGGCTGGGCGTTAAGCAAACAAACAAACAAACAAACAAACAAACAAACAAATAACAAAGTCTGGCTGCGACCTGTACCTCAATGCGTCACACATCTAAGAAATAACATAATACTTTCTTGGTTGTACATGTAGATTTAATAATTGTTTAATAATTAATAATAGCCGCTATCCATATAATATGCATCAAGCATCTCTGGGGACACTTTTCTTTCTCTTAATAGTGTTTGAATCGTGCCAAGATCTTTCTGCCGCATCTAGCTGTACGTATATATCACAAATCAATGGTTTCAGGGGATGAGTTAAAAAAAAAAATCGATTATGCGTGATTCGTAGACACATTCTGCTGTTGTTTGCAGCTGAATTCGCTGCACGTTTGAGGTTGCATGAGATAAGATAGAGCTTTCTCTTGATGATGCTTGCTGCATACGGATGTCTGACTGCCAACAGTAACTGATTCCGTCACGAATCAATGAGTTTGTTTGTTTATTTGTTGCTTAACGTCCAGCCGACTACGCAGAGCCATATCAGGACGAGGAAGGGGGGGATGAGGGGGGCCACTTGTCAAGCGATTCCTGTTTACAAATGCACTAACCCATTACTTGTGTCCCAGCAGGCTTTAGTAAAACTAAATTAATACCTACTGGAAGATTACCAGTTTCCAGTATGTTAAAATAGGCTTAACCTATCTACTGCTGGACTTACATCAGAACACTAACAGATTAAACTATACATGAATCGCGAGACAAGCGGCAAGAGAAGAGATTTTTGGAAAAAATACAGGTGAATGAGCAAGAAGGCAGAAAAAAGAAAAAAATTCATGAAGAAAAAGAGAGCATGACAGGAAAGAGGAACCAAAAATCTACCTAACAGCAAACTAGAAAGCTCCTGCGGTTCCAAAAACAGGAGGGGCCTTTAATTTCATAACCGCAGTGCCCCACTGCGGGACGAATCAATGAGACGATTTATTCTCTTTTCTTGGTGGTATTTATGTTTCTCTACGACAATATCTTTGTGTAATCTGTAGCAATAGGTATGGCATGTCTATGAGTCTCTGTGACGAGCTCCGCTTTTCCTTGAGGCCGTTTCTTTCCTAAAAACATCGCTTGAAGCTTTGTTTGTTTGTTTGTTTGTTTGCTTAACGCCCAGCCGACCACGAAGGGCCATATCAGGGCGGTGCTGCTTTGACATATAACGTGCGCCACACACAAGACAGAAGTCGCAGCACAGGCTTCATGTCTCACCCAGTCACATTATTCTGACACCGGACCAACCAGTCCTAGCACTAACCCCATAATGCCAGACGCCAGGCGGAGCAGCCACTAGATTGCCAATTTTAAAGTCTTAGGTATGACCCGGCCGGGGTTCGAACCCACGACCTCCCGATCACGGGGCGGACGCCTTACCACTAGGCCAACCGGCTTGAAGCTGAATGGACAACACATGTATGGCTCTTTTAGATGTGCTATGTTTTTCTTGCTGGGAAAGTTTAAGGCCAAAAAAATAAATTGTCTGTTTAGGGTAACCCGACCGACCCTATCGATTTGGCGCCGACCCAAAAACTTTTTTTTGATTTCAAAAAAAAAAGAAAAAAAAAGAGGTAAAAATGCTAAAAAGAGACATTTGGCGTTTCTTTCTCTCCCTTTCTCTCTGTTTTATTTATACGTTAGTTTTGAAACATGTATTCATCAAATATAAGAAGTGAATGTTCAGCCAACATAGCATTTACACACACACACACACACACACACACACACACACACACACACACACACACACACAAAAATTACCTACCTACCGACCCTACTTTTTTTGGTCATGTTACCCTAAACAGACAATTTTTTTTTTGGCCTAATACAAATAGCTAAGTGCATCTGAAATATATACGATTTTTTTTATTTTTTTTTATTTTTTTTTTTATAGATTGGAACCTGGTTGTTTTTGGTGCTGCTGTATTTGTGTAATGCACACATGTTTTAACAGCCTTTAGATGACTGAACCACACATGTTTTAACAGCCTTTAGATGACTGAACCACACATAATATGAGTATCTTCATTGTAAATATTTGTAATTGTTTCTTACAACCGTCTTTTTACGCTAATTGCATCAAACATGTATCAGTCTATCAGATGGGACAAGTTGTAGGGGGAATTTGTTTTTGCACCCAACACATATCAGATACCTACCCCCCCCCCCCCCCCCCCACCAACACACACAGACACACACACACACTCCCCCACCCCCTCCCCCACACACACATCAAGGCTGGAGGGAATAGATCAAAGATAGTGCTTGCAGCTTAGTGCAATCAATGGCGACATATAGGCAAAGCGCCACGAAGCACAATCACCACAATTGGTTGTATCGACCCAAAGTGACAGTATTACCAGCTTATTGTTGCTGTATGCTCTAGTTCGTCCTTTCACTGGGAACAATAGCGTGATTAGACTCCCTACAGCAGCGTGCATACAGAGGGGCTTCGTGTCACTTGTCATGAAAGTAGATCACATGCATCAACACTCTAAAGAAGTGTTCCAATGTGAACTAGCTTTTTGTAATCAGTTGTGTTCAACACACTTTTTGGGAACACTGTGTAAGATACTATATATAATTCTACTTGCAAAAGTAGAACACAAAAGTAGCACACATTGTTGGCGCTATTCCTCCGAAAGCGGCGTATGGCTGCCTAAATGGTGGGATAAAAACGGTCATACACGTAAAATTCCACTCGTGCAAAAACACGAGTGTACGTGGGAGTTTCAGCCCACGAACGCAGAAGAAGAAGAAGAAGAAGAAGAAGAAGAAGAAGAAGTTGGCGCTATAAATGTAGTATATACCATGTGTGCTACATTTTTAAGTAGAATTACACGTACGTATAGGCTAGTATGTTCATCATGCCATCCTGAAGAAGGCATTTTGTAACTGACGAAATATTGTTAAAGAAAGACCTACTCTTCTTACTGCTGTGTCCTGTTTTTGTTTAAATATTTGTAAGTATAGTATCTCACACAACTGGTTTCAAAAATTGTGTTCCCATTGGAACACTGTGTTCACATTGGAACACTTCTGGTTTAAAGTAAAGCTGGTTAGCATCAGAATAACAAGAAAGGTTGTTACTTGATCAGGGCCTCACATCCACGTCGGACATCGGACATATGAGGATATTTTTTTCAAATGTCCTATACATGTTTCATGCAGGAGGACAAATGTCCTATTGTTTTTGTCACAAAGTGGTCAATGTCCGATTATTCTATCATTTGATCCGGACATCGTCAGTACTTCTCAATTTACAGTAGTTTGAAATTGAATGCTAATTTATCGATGTATTGCGAAGCGATGTGTAGCAGACGAAATTAGACACTTTGTGCCTCTAGTACCAAAGAGTTTCCAATGCTGACAACTCGGAATGCTCGAAGCCAGTTGAGAGTTGCTTCCCTTCGGTCTTTCCCCGAAAATAACAAACATGCCGCCTAAACGAAAACTGATCCCAGAAAAGGGACAGAAGAAATTACACTTCAAGTCCCTTCCCTCATCATCTGTCAGTAGCACGGAAACTGAGCTTCCTCCAGCCCCAGAGCAGTTAGAGCCCGATCGCCCAGGTGAGAATGTCGATCGCGATAGTCAAACATCGGAGCCGAAGAAAGAAACTACCCCCTCCCTCACCCCCACGCGTAACTTCGTCTCAAGCTTGATGCGTGTGTACCTGGAGGGGCCAAAGGATGACATTCACAAGTCACAGTGGGTGGTGAAGGTTGTTGAAAAGTGGACATCCACGAGGAAGCGAATGCTCTTCAGCAAAAGAAAGGAACCTAGCTGCATGTAGTTGAAGTTCAGAGACAGAAACACTGCACTGACTCGATGTAATTTATTTTATATTTTCTGTTACCTTTTTGCCAAGAAAAGTATTTTTGTTCTTTTACCCTCGTGCCAAGAAACTAGTCAAGTTTAATTATATTTACGTTTTGTTACAGGAAAAAAAATGTCCTATTGATTTGTTTTTGTTCAGGACAAATGTCCTATCACTTTTACATTGGCCAGGACATTTGTCCTATGCTACCTCTCATGGATGTGAGGCCCTGCTTGATATGCGATATATAAGATAGATCTATTAAATATATATCTTTTTGGTCGAGAGTAGTGGAGTAAGGATAATAATAAGATTCATATAATCCTGTGAGGTTACCCTTATGGAAATTCGGGCTGCTTTGTACCTGGGGAAAGCGAGCTGCCATACAGTGTACGGCGCTACCCGTATACAGGGTTGGCCAAATCTCAAAATTTTAAGAAAGTCACTAGCTCGGCAGAAATGTCGCTGGCCAGGTACAAACCACAGTGGATCTGCAGTGTCTATACGGCTTTAAAACCCGATATTACAACCAAAAGAGTCGCATTTGACCAGAATTCCCATTGGCCAGCCGGGCGAGTTGCCAGGCGGTTTGGCAAAAAAAAATATATAGTCTGTTTACGGTAACCCGACTGACCCTATTTTTTTC
This sequence comes from Littorina saxatilis, assembly GCF_037325665.1. Taxonomy (NCBI): domain Eukaryota; kingdom Metazoa; phylum Mollusca; class Gastropoda; order Littorinimorpha; family Littorinidae; genus Littorina; species Littorina saxatilis. The sequence goes on from NC_090255.1 coordinate 40,204,854, forward strand.
GCGCGACCCTAGACTTTTTTTTTGGCATTTGGGGAAAAAAAAAAAAAAATTGTGTTTTTTTGCAAAATAACGTAAAAATATGTTTTTTTGGAAAAGAAAAAAAAAATATATCCCGACCTACCGACCCTATTTTTTTGGCCTATGTTACCGTAAACAGACCTATTTTTTTTTGGCCTTTCTACTAGCCCGGCGGATTTTTACTCGCCCCTGGCGACCGGGCGGATGATTTGGCCGTCCCTGCGTATGCACTACTCACAAAAAGTTAAGGATCACTATGAGAAAACAGGTGCTCAATAAAATCAGTTCGCTACTGTTATTTATTTCTCAGTCAAACCAAATTGTTATGAATTCTTGTTCAGCTGGAAGTGGGCGATGTTGTATTAGTGGGAAAATTGCACGGGATTCTCTACTACTGAGCTTGGTAGCAAAAGAAAAAGCGGAAACTTGCGAAAACGGACATTGTTTTGGACCGTTCAGCCCGAACACATTGCACAAGCTACAAGGAAAAACCATTATGCACGTGCAAGCACTGCTGTTTATGTGTGAGATGCCGTCACTTGCTTGGCTTTTTGAGAAGACATACCACCAGTATTAGGCATTATTTGACAATGCCTCCACGACGAAAATTGAACGAATTTGAGAGGGGACGAGCTGTTGCATGGTTCCAAGATTGTGTCCCCAAGCGAGAAGTGGCCAGGCGACTTCACGTGTCCATCTCGGTGATTGTCAGACTGATGCAACGTTTCACAGCCACTGGAAGGTTCAGGAAAGACGCAGACCTGGGCGACCAAAGAAGACAACTCCACGTGAAGATCGTCTCATTGAACGACTAGCCTTGCAAACAAGAACAGCCTCTTCCAGCAGTATTCGAAGGCAGCTGAGGGTGGCTACTAACACCAACATCAGCCAGCAGACCATACGGAATCGCATTCATGGGTTTAACCTCCGTTCTCGTCGCCCCCAGCTGTACGGCCACGCTTAACTCCAGCCCATATTGCAGCACGCCGCGCCTTCTGCAGACGTCACGTGAGGTGGACACGTCAGCAATGGTCCCAGGTCCTGTTTAGTGATGAATCACGCTTCACCCTGAACCACTCCGGGATGTTCCCCCCGGACACGATTTTTAACTTTTTAAAAGAGATCAAGATTTTGTACAAGAATTGAAATACCAGAAGTGATAGTGATTAATTTTTAGAACCTTCTTTTACAGTGATAGATCTGAATGTAAAGAGTCTGAAACGTAGAACTTGCCACATGAAGGGAAAAAGAAAATAACTGCATCGGTCTCGAATAGCAGCTGGCATCTGCTGAAGGGACATTAAAATCCAACAAGTCGCGTAAGGCGAAATTACTACATTAAAGTCAAGCTGTGGAAATCACAGAATGAAACTGAACGCACTGCATTTTTTCACAATGACCGTAGTCCGCCGCTTGTGCAAAACAGAGTGAAACTGACGAGCCTGTTCAGCGCGGTAGTGGTTTCGCTGTGCTGCATAGCACGCTTTTCTGTAGCTCTCTTCGTTTTAACTTTCTGAGCGTGTTTTTAATCCAAACATATCATATCTATATGTTTTTGGAATCAGGAACCGACAAGGAATAAGATGAAATTGTTTTTAAATCGATTTCGGAAATTTAATTTTGATCATAATTTTTATATTTTTAATTTTCAGAGTTATTTTTCAATCCAAATATAACATATTTATATGTTTTAGAATCAGGAAATGATGTAGAATAAGATGAACGTCAATTTGGATCGTTTTATATAAAAAAAATTATAACAATTTTCAGATTTTTAATGACCAAAGTCATTAATTAATTTTTAAACCACCAAGCTGAAATGCAATACCGAAGTCCGGCCTTCGTCGAAGATTGCTTTACAAAAATTTCAATCAATTTGATTGAAAAATGAGGGTGCGACAGTGCCGCCTCAACTTTTACAAAAAGCCGGATATGACGTCATCAAAGGTATTTATCGAAAAAATGAAAAAAAAACGTCCGGGGATATCATTCCCAGGAACTCTCATGTCAAATTTCATAAAGATCGGTCCCGTAGTTTGGTCTGAATCGCTCTACACACACACACGCACAGACTGACAGACAGACAGACAGACAGACACACACACATACACCACGACCCTCGTCTCGATTCCCCCTCTATGTTAAAACATTTAGTCAAAACTTGACTAAATGTAAAAACCAACCAACCAACCCTGAACCACAACGACGACCGACTGAGGGTCTGGAGGCGCCAAGGGGAACGCTACATTGACGCCACTGTCCAAGAAAAGGCGGCCTTTGGTGGAGATTCTGTAATGGTCTGGGGGGCCTTCAGCCTTCACCACAGAACACCCTTGTTTCATGTACAGGGTAACCTGACTGGCCTCCGATACCGGGATGACATCCTTCGACCGCTGGCTACATCCAACTTGCTAGGGGAACACATCCGGCAGAGGTGGCAACAGGACAGATATGCCCACAACCTGGCACCGAAGGCGAATACAACAGCAGACTGGACAGCTCAGGGCGTCAGCATGGATGCGGAAGATGAGACGGCCATCCAGAAAACGGGTAGATTGAACTCGGCAGCCCGGTAAAGCAATCAATCTAGGAGTGCGAACACTCTGATATAAAAACAAGCTGAAGTCGGATGTGCTGGGCCCGACTTGTCAGGCGCTTAACGGCAGCACAACGCATCTACGCTCACATGACAGACAGCGAACGACGAAGAAGAAGAAGAAGAAGACCGCTGGCTGTGCCTACACTGCAGCAGATGGGACCGCAGGCTGTTTACCAGGATGACAACGCTCGCCCAGGGCAAGGGTGGTCAACGACTTCCTGCAGCAGTCTGGCGTCAACAGAATGGAGTGGCCAGCATGCAGTCCCGATCTCAACCCGATTGAGAACCTCTGGGATGAGTTGGATCGCAAAGTGAGGAGCAACCACCCCCCTCCCAGGGATGTCCAGCACCTCTACCAGATGCTGCAGGCTGAGTGGCAGGCGCTTCCACAGAGGATTTTCACCACCCTGGTCATCTCTGAGGACTCGCTGCGTCGAGTGCCAGAACAACCAGGGCGGTTACATGCATTACTGAACTTTTGGGAGCATCTGAATGCCATGTCTTGTGATTTCAACGACTTTGTGAAATTAAATTTCGATACGTACACACTTTGATAAAATGTACAGACCAAACGGTTGCTCGAAATTGAAGGAAATGTATCGTTATCACTAAAGCATTGAATTAAACGTTTGCCAAATACCAACGCATTGGCTTTCTTATTTGAAAAGTTATGAATTTGTGTGCAAGTGATCCTTAACTTTTTGTGAGTAGCTTATATACGACTTGTTTGTAGGGGTCCTGGTTTGGCCTATTATGGTCCGCTGGACCCGAAAAGCAACAGCTAACTAACTATTTGGCCTATTATGGTCCGCTGGACCCGAAAAGCAACAGCTAACTAACTAACTAACTTGTTTGTATTTTTGCTCCCAGTCATCGACCACAGATGGACAACTCGTAATCAGCACGTGATCAAAATCAAAGAAAGTAAGCAGGACTATACAACTTATGTTAGCAAATGAACTTGAGAAAAGATGGGTGTCACTCTTGAGGTTGAGGTAGCCAAATAGGATAGATATGTGAAATAGTCAAGAAAAACTAAACAACTTATGTTAGCAAATGAAAAAGATGAGTGTCCCTCTTGAGGTTGAGATAGCCGGATAGGTGAGATCTGTGAAATAGTCAAGAAAAACTAAACAACTTATGTTAGCAAATGAAAAAGATGAGTGTCCCTCTTGAGGTTGAGGTAGCCGGATAGGTGAGATCTGTGAAATAGTCAAGAAAAACTAAACAACTTATGTTAGCAAATGAAAAAGATGAGTGTCCCTCTTGAGGTTGAGGTAGCCGGATAGGAGAGATATGCGAAATAGTCAAGAAAAACTACACAACTTATGTTAGCAAATGAAAATTATGAGTGTCCCTCTTGAGGTTTAAGTAGCCGGATAGGAGAGATATATCAAATAGTTACTTGACAAATGCCTTGCTTGACAATAGTCTTTGGGTTCCCCGGAACAAAGGCCGCAGTTGACGCACGGTTGGGTGTTATTGAATTATTTCAAGTTGTCCGTCATGCAGATGTTACTTTGTTGTCCCATCGCTGGGACATTCGGGTCGCTTCCTCCCAGTGGAAAGCTAGCAGCAACGGAGTCGCGCTACCCAGGTGTCTGCGTGTTTAGGTGTATTCAGCCACCTGCACTTATGCAGAATGACCAACGTCTGTTACGTGCCATTGTTGTGACACGGGGGTGGGACATGGCTTCCGTCTCTAGCTCTGGGTCTGCACATAAAGTTGACCCGTGTCCGTCCCGGCCCGAATTCGAACCTGCGACCTTCTGATCACAAGTCCAATGCCCTACCAACTGAGCTACCGGGCCCCCGAAAAAACACTTTCAGTACAATAGGCAAGGATATGTTTTTTGGGGGGCATTAAATTACATTTATTCCCCCCACTGCTTCTTTCTCTCTGTAAACGTGTAGGGCTAGTTATTTTTCGGTAACTTACCCAACAACCAAAATCACTTACCCAACAACGGGCCTGAATCCTCGATAGCTCACAGGTTGATGAGTTAGATTTGAGGGAACTTCTTTAGCGATTGAAAAGTTCTGAACGCTCCAATGTACGAAATATACATCTCTAGACCAAACAATACAAACATACTGCATTCAAACTGGCAACTACAGGCTTGAACACATTAATCTCTATATAAAATCCATGAGTTTGGTTGTTTTCTAAATTCAAATCTAACGACCAGTGCAGAGAAAGACCGGCACGGTTGGCCTAGTGGTAAGGCGACCGCCCCGTGATTGGGAGGTCGTGGGTTCGCGGTAATGAAAAAGCTCGCTGAAGCTCGCATTTTTTCATGATCCGCTAACTTCGACCATTATTTTTAATAATCACTGAGACTCGGCATGTAACCTCTACGGATCATGTGTCAAATATACAGAGACCTGAGATGACGTTATTTGACAAATGAGAGTGATTGGTCTGAATCATACAATACATATCTTGAAAAGTGTGTGTGTTTGTGTGTGTGTGTGTATGTGTGTGTGTGTGTGTGTGTGTGTGTGTGTGTGTGTGTGTGCAAAAGTTAAGTTGAGAGAGAGAGAGAGAGAGAGAGAGAGAGAGAGAGGGGGGGGGGGGGGGGGGGGGAGAGCAGTGTCCGTACGCGTGTCTGTTTCCTTTATGTCTGTCAGTATGTTTATATATGCACGGCTGTTCCTTTGTCCGTCAATGTGGTGTGTGTGTGTGTGTGTGTGTGTGTGTGTGTGTGTGTGTGTGTGTGTGTGTGTGTGTGTGTGTTTGTGTAAGAGTTAAGTTGAAAGAGAGAGAGAGGGGGGTGAGAGAGAGCAGTGTCCGTATGCGTGTCTGTTCAGTGTGTGTGTGTGTGTGTGTGTGTGTGTGTGTGTGTGTGTGTGAGTGTGCGTCAGTGTGTGTGTATGCGTATGTGTGTGTGTGTGTGTGTGCGTGTGTGTGTGAGTGTGTGTGAGTTTGCATATATATGTGAGTGGTTGTGTGTGCGTGTGTGTGCGTGCGTATGTGCGTACGCGTGTGTGTACGCGCAAGGGCGCGCACAAGCGTCAAGCCAAGCAAAGCAGACTAATAAGGACAATGACAACAGTACTCACCAACAGCGGTGTAGATAATGACAACGAAGACAGAGACGAGTAAGGCCATTCCGACAGTGACGAATATGATGTTCAACACTTTTTTCAGCACTCGGTACTCCTCGGGATGCTCCATCAGCAGGTGCTGACAGTTCTCCTTCCCCTTCATCCGGTTATCCAGCAGCACCGTCCCCACCCGTTTCAGGGCGGCCGCCCGCTTGCCCGATAACAGTCTGGAGGGCTTGTCGGGCCGGTGGGAGATACCCGTCTCATCGCTGACGATGATTTCGATGCCCCTTCCATCCACCGTGGCTGGAGGAGCGTCCATGTTGTGTTTACTACTACGCACCACCACCACGCCGCCACTGGCATCAAATCGCCCTGCGCTGTCTGCCGCTGCTGCTGCACTGATTCCGGTCGCCGCTTTCACAGTGCATCTTGTGGCCTGGTCGCTGGACGCCGTCTCTCGCTGCTGGCACAAAGGGGCGACATCGCCAGTCTCCTTCTTCCATCTGTCGCGCGCTGCCGCTCCCGCCCCGGGCATGCATCCACTTCCCGCACATCCGTTGGCCCCGCCCCCTCCGCCATGATGGACACCTGACGTCACATGGAGCGCAGAAGACGAAGTGTGAGCGGTGGCGGCAGCAGCGGGCGCGCTGTCTATGACAATAAATCGATTCTGATAGTAAACAACTTTCCGCGTGCAGCGACCGTGCGCCACAGGCCCCGGAAGTGTGCTGGTTGTTGTTGCAGCTGCTGCGCTGCGTTTTTCCCGCGCTGTGCCGCACTCCGTTCTGCCGCCAGAACACTTTGAAGTAGACGCTCCGGAGTTTGCTCCCTTGCAGTCCGCCAAACTGAGCGAGTTGTCCTCCCTTGTCTTTGAGGAGGTTTTATTGAGCTGCGTCATCGTGGGCAAGGGAGAGAAGGTTAGACTTCGTTGTCATCCAGAATCGGAGTCGCCTCCCTTCTTGACACGAGCAGCAGAGGTGTGTGACGGACAGTCCTGGGTCCGTATGCATAAGGAGGAAATCTGCAACATTGGAAGGAGAGGCCTCTTTCGGAAGTGGGAACTCCCGAAGTTTAACTTTCCAACTGTTCACTATGCATGAACGCCGGAGTGGTGACTTCGAGAGTATTCGGCCAAGGTCGCGAAAATTGGGGGAATCCTAACTAGTACGCATGCGTTTGTTAACGGTAAGCTTGCCACCAGAAGAAACAAATCTCATCGCGAGTTCAAAAAGGCGAACGTTGAGCGCGCTGTAGTACTAACAGCGTTATTGCTTTTTATATTTAGTCAAGTTTTGACTAAATATTTTAACATCGAGGGGGAATCGAAACGAGGGTCGTGGTGTATGTGCGTGTGTTTGTGCGTGTGTGTGTGCGTGTGTGTGTCTGTGTGTGTGTGTAGAGCGATTCAGACTAAACTACTGGACCGATCTTTATGAAATTTGACATGAGAGTTCCTGGGTATGAAATCCCCGAACGTTTTTTTCATTTTTTTGATAAATGTCTTTAATGACGTCATATCCGGCTTTTCGTGAAAGTTGAGGCGGCACTGTCACGCCCTCATTTTTCAACCAAATTGGTTGAAATTTTGGTCAAGTAATCTTCGACGAATCCCGGACTTCGGTAATGCATTTCAGCTTGGTGGCTTAAAAATTAATTAATGACTTTGGTCATTAAAAATCTGAGAATTGTAAAAAAAAAAAAAAATTATAAAACGATCCAAATTTACGTTCATCTTATTCTCCATCAATTGCTGATTCCAAAAACATTTTATAAATATGTTATATTCGGATTAAAAACAAGCTCTGAAAATTAAATATATAAAAATGATTATCAAAATTAAATTGTCCAAATCAATTTAAAAACACTTTCATCTTATTCCTTGTCGGTTCCTGATTCCAAAAACATATAGATATGATATGTTTGGATTAAAAACACGCTCAGAAAGTTAAAACAAAGAGAGGTACAGAAAAGCGTGCTATCCTTCTTAGCGCAACTACTACCCCGCTCTTCTTGTCAATTTCACTGCCTTTGCCATGAGCGGTGGACTGACGATGCTACGAGTATACGGTCTTGCTGAAAAATGGCATTGCGTTCAGTTTCATTCTGTGAGTTCGACAGCTACTTGACTAAATATTGTATTTTCGCCTTACGCGACTTGTTATATTTTGTCCAGTTTTGACTAAATATTTTAACATCGAGGGGGAATCGAAACGAGGGTCGTGGTGTATGTGCGTGTGTTTGTGCGTGTGTGTGTGTGTGTGCGTGTGTGTGTCTGTGTGTGTGTGTAGAGCGATTCAGACTAAACTACTGGACCGATCTTTATGAAATTTGACATGAGAGTTCCTGGGTATGAAATCCCCGAACGTTTTTTTCATTTTTTTGATAAATGTCTTTAATGACGTCATATCCGGCTTTTCGTGAAAGTTGAGGCGGCACTGTCACGCCCTCATTTTTCAACCAAATTGGTTGAAATTTTGGTCAAGTAATCTTCGACGAATCCCGGACTTCGGTATTGCATTTCAGCTTGGTGGCTTAAAAATTAATTAATGACTTTGGTCATTAAAAATCTGAGAATTGTAAAAAAAAAAAAACCAATTTATAAAACGATCCAAATTTACGTTTATCTTATTCTCCATTAATTGCTGATTCCAAAAACATATAAATATGTTATATTCGGATTAAAAACAAGCTCTGAAAATTAAATATATAAAAATGATTATCAAAATTAAATTGTCCAAATCAATTTAAAAACACTTTCATCTTATTCCTTGTCGGTTCCTGATTCCAAAAACATATAGATATGATATGTTTGGATTAAAAACACGCTCAGAAAGTTAAAACAAAGAGAGGTACAGAAAAGCGTGCTATCCTTCTTAGCGCAACTACTACCCCGCTCTTCTTGTCAATTTCACTGCCTTTGCCATGAGCGGTGGACTGACGATGCTACGAGTATACGGTCTTGCTGAAAAATGGCATTGCGTTCAGTTTCATTCTGTGAGTTCGACAGCTACTTGACTAAATATTGTATTTTCGCCTTACGCGACTTGTTATATTTTGTCAAGTTTTGACTAAATATTTTAACATCGAGGGGGAATCGAAACGAGGGTCGTGGTGTATGTGCGTGCGTGTGTGTGTGCGTGTGTGTGTGTGTGTGTGTGTGTCTGTGTGTGTGTGTAGAGCGATTCAGACTAAACTACTGGACCGATCTTTATGAAATTTGACATGAGAGTTCCTGGGTATGAAATCCCCGAACGTTTTTTTCATTTTTTTGATAAATGTCTTTGATGACGTCATATCCGGCTTTTCGTGAAAGTTGAGCCAACGAACTCCGACATGGTTTACAGGATCTTTTCCGTGCGCACTTGGTCTTGTGCTTGCGTGTACACACGAAGGGGATTAAGTCACAAAGTGGGGACTGTTCAACATACGAACAAATGAGCTGACCAGAGCCATAGAAACAGAGGGGAGAAACATCAACAAGAAGATGGAACAGGTGACTGGCATTCCTCCACTGAGCAAAAGGCGAGACTGCAAAACAATGGTACAAGCCACCAAGTACCAGTGCACTCATGACCATCCAATGAGTGACAGACTCAAGAAGATGTCCTTAGGCAGGCTGAAAAGATCGAGCTTCGCTCTGGAGGCAAGGGCTTTGCAGAAGAAACATCAGACAGAGATGCCAGAGCTAGTGGAGCCACCATCTTTCTCCCTTGACGCCCCTCCCTGGGAAAACAGACAAGGAAACCTGGACATGCAGACCAGTGTCCCCTACCTCACAACAAAGGACGAGCAGAGCAATGCGACGAAAAAAGCCCTGACTCTTGCCATGCTTGAAGAAAGGTACCCCCAAGAAGCATGGATACGGGTGTATACTGATGGGTCAGGCACAGAGGCCGTCAAAAATGGAGGAGCAGGGGTGTATGTCCAGTACCCAGTGGAGAGAGGCAAGCAGAGGCTATACCAACAGGCCTCCACTGTACAAACTACAGAGCTGAGATACAGGCACTGATCCATGCAGCATACACCATCAACGACAGAGTCAACCATGACAACCAGGTGGTCTTCCTGGCTGACGCTCTGTCAGTACTAAAAGCAATGACCAGTTGCAAACTGCCTCAGCTGGAACACGCTCTACACAACATCAAGAGCCTGAGGACAGTACTGCAATGGATTCCCTCCCACTGTGGTGTACAAGGAAACGAAGAGGCGGACAGGATGGCAAAGCTGGGTGCAGAAGATGAGCAAGAGAACAACTCTGTGAGCCTGACAGAGATGAAGACCATCATTAAGTCTCTGCACAGGACGCCCCAGCCACAGGACAGCTACCACCTGCTATCCAGACCACAGCAGGTGGTCATCTTCTGCCTGAGAACGGGACACAACAGACTTAACCAGCATCTCCACGGGAAGCTGCATGTTGTGCCCTCCCCCATGTGTTCTTGTGGAGAAGCAGAGCAGGACACGGCCCACATCCTACGAGACTGCAGGAACCACCAGGTGCTGAGAGAGGAAATCTGGCCATTGCCGGAGTCCCTGCACAACAAGCTGTACGGGCCAGTGGCTGCGCTGCAGAGGACCACTAATTATATCTCAAGATCTGGACTCCAAGTGTGATCGTCGATCGAAAAGAAGAAGAAGAAGACGTCTTCAAAATTGTATCTGAGCTCATTTCCCAATGAGCTGCCTTTAAAACCAGAATGTCATGCAATTGTAGCATGCGTTGGGGGTTTCTTTTAGATGGGTAAGGACCTTTAAGATGCGATATCGTCGTATAAATGATGAAATTAACTTTGAAAGTGGGAACTTCGGAAGCAAAGTTGCCAGCTACTCGGTATGCACGAGCTAACTTGAACGCCGAAGTAGTGGCTTCGAGAGTCCTGAGGTCAAGGTCGAGGAAATTGGGGGAATCCCAATTAGTGCGCATGCGTTTGTAAACGGTAGGCTTGGTGACCAGAAGAAACAAATCTCATCGCGAGTTCGTAAATGGGCGAACGTTGATCGCGCTGTAGCTTTTACTATGAGTTGTTGTTTTTGACTTGTTGAAGGAAATGGTCTGTTCAAAGCTGTTATGATTGTCTTGAAATTGAATGACTGTCTGTAATAATGATTTTGTTGACCAGAATGTTGGGGAGAATAAAACGTTTTTCGTTTATGTGGTAGCGAAGTCGGTTATGTTAAACCTCTTTTTTTTTTAATGATTGTGTATCAGTAAAACTGTTTGGTTAGAGCGAAAGTTTTGGGCTACTGGTCAATTTAAAAAGGCAGAACGCAAGTTTTTTGGGGAATTAAGCTATAAGGTGTAGTGAAAAGAAGATAAGTTCAGTAACTTTCATATTAATTGGGAAAATGTGTGTCCACATTTTTACAAAAGATAAATTGTTGTACTTAGGTGTTGGTAAATTATGTTTGTCCTCGTTAATTGTGAACAGGATGTATGTTTATGTAAAGTTGAAAGTCAAGATTGGATTTGTTTATCCTACGCGCGTGTGTGCATGTGTGTTAGACATAGAACACTTTATTATCTCTATTTCGAGAAACTCGGGTGTGGTGAATCACAACAAACAACATAAAACGTAAGAAAATAAATAAAATATTGAGGCGCAAATAATCAGCTCATAATAGTGTGTGTGTGTGGGGGGGTGGGGTGGGGGTGCACACACACCGTTGAACACACACGCACTCGCACACAAACAAACGCACAATTATACCCGCACACACGCACAGACACTCGCACAAATACATACAAACACTTTCACACACACGCACACACACACACACAAACACACACATGTGCGCGCGTGCACTGCAAACGAATGAATGGATGAACAGACGCACACCTACACACGCACGCACGCGCGCACACACACACGCACACGCACACTCTCACACAAACACACACTCACACATGCACACACAGACGCCCATTTACATAGAAACACCCCCTCCTATAAGCGGGGATAAAATTTTAAGAGTGGTGGCCAGTGACCCAGAACGAATAAAAGTCAAAGCTGGCAACTCAGGTTTGTATTCAGGGAGGCGGGGGATGTAGCTCAGTCGGTAGCGCGCTGGATTTGTATCCAGTTGGCCGCTGTCAGCGTGAGTTCGTCCCCACGTTCGGCGAGAGATTTATTTCTCAGAGTCAACTTTGTGTGCAGACTCTCCACGGTGTCCGAACACCCCCGTGTGTACACGCAAGCACAAGACCAAGTGCGCACGAAAAAGATTCTGTAATCCATGTCAGAGTTCGGTGGGTTATAGAAACACGAAAATACCCAGCATGCTTCCTCCGAAAACGGCGTATCGCTGCCTTAATGGCGGGGTAAAAAACGGTCATACAGGTCCAATTCCACTCGTGCAAAAAACACGAGTGTACGTGGGAGTTTCAGCCCACGAACGCAGAAGAAGAAGAAGTATTCAGGGAAATTTACACCAAATGCACGCACGAGATACGACGTTTCTTTTTATATTTAGTCAAGTTTTGACTAAATATTTTAACATCGAGGGGGAATCGAAACGAGGGTCGTGGTGTATGTGCGTGTGTCTGTGTGTCTGTGTGTGTAGAGCGATTCAGACTAAACTACTGGACCGATCTTTATGAAATTTGACATGAGAGTTCCTGGGTATGAAATCCCCGAACGTTTTTTTCATTTTTGTGATAAATGTCTTTGATGACGTCATATCCGGCTTTTCGTGAAAGTTGAGGCGGCACTGTCACGCCCTCATTTTTCAACCAAATTGGTTGAAATTTTGGTCAAGTAATCTTCGACGAAGCCCGGACTTCGGTATTGCATTTCAGCTTGGTGGCTTAAAAATTAATTAATGACTTTGGTCATTAAAAATCTGAAAATTGTAAAAAAACAATAAAAATGTATAAAACGATCCAAATTTACGTTTATCTTATTCTCCATCATTTGCTGATTCCAAAAACATATAAATATGTTATATTCGGATTAAAAACAAGCTCTGAAAATTAAATATATAAAAATTATTATCAATATTAAATTGTCGAAATCAATTTAAAAACACTTTCATCTTATTCCTTGTCGGTTCCTGATTCCAAAAACATATAGATATGATATGTTTGGATTAAAAACACGCTCAGAAAGTTAAAACAAAGAGAGGTACAGAAAAGCGTGCTATCCTTCTTAGCGCAACTACTACCCCGCTCTTCTTGTCAATTTCACTGCCTTTGCCATGAGCGGTGGACTGACGATGCTACGAGTATACGGTCTTGCTGAAAAATGGCATTGCGTTCAGTTTCATTCTGTGAGTTCGACAGCTACTTGACTAAATATTGTATTTTCGCCTTACGCGACTTGTTATTTTCTCTCTTTGGGACTTTCATTTGCGTTAGATCGGTTTTATATTAAAAACCGAAGAAAAGCCCTGCTATTTTGCACTGAGAAACTTTGGAAGCAGCGTGTTTACTCCTGGGTTTCGCTGTAGTACAATCACCCTCACTTACTTCCTCGCTTGCATTCAAAAGTAAGCACTTTTTCCGTTCCATGCATGCGAAATAATTAAGGATGTACTTCCGATGTCGCTCAAAACGTAGGAAGTTGTCGCAAACTACCATCAATTACTTCCTCGCTTTAGCTTCGAAGTAAGTCCTTCTTCCGGCCCATGCATACGAAAGTGAGGCAAGTTCTTCCGATGTCACTCAAAACTTCGGGAGTTTTCGCGAACTTCTCCCATAAGCATACGGGCACTGATGATGCCAACAGCGGCGGCTCTCGGAGTGACGCGTCATAACTCAGGCAATGGATCGCCACGAGCAAGATGTCGTGACGTCGTAGGTCCATGACGTCCTCAGAGCGGACACTGTCAGAGACTGCATGCCGCTCATGCTTTCCCTGGAGTTCAGCTGTAAAAGTAGTATGGGGGTTAGTGTGGCTGGTTTTCCACGTTACGTTCAGCTAAAAACAAGTAGTCATGAGATTAGTGACGCTGGTTTTTCACGTTACGTTCAGCTAAAAAAAAAGTAGTCATGAGATTAGTTAGTGTCGCTGGTTTTCCATGTTACGTTCAGCTAAAAACAAGTAGTCATGAGATTAGTGACGCTGGTTTCACTGGGCGAAAAGTGGCGTTTTGTATCTTACAAAACTACTCAAAATCCCAACAAAACTTCAAGTTTCAATGGGTTTATTACATTTTGGTGTTCACGATAACGCCAGATTTTGATTGGATTTTGTTGAAGTTATCGCAGCGAAATTGCCTGGAATTTCAGCGCGTTTTGCGACGGTCAAAACATCATGTTAAACCATGTTACAGCATGTCTGTAACATGCAAAAATTCCAAGTTTTAATGGCATTAAAGCTTTGGTTTAACGCCAAGTAACATCATGTTATCGTAGACTTAACTTGCAAAACTGCTTGTTTTGGTGGTGTTACAGCTTGCTTGTAATGTGATTAACATCATGTTATCGTAGACTTAACTTGCAAAACTGCTTGTTTTGGTGGTGTTACAGCTTGCTTGTAATGTGATTAACATCATGTTATCGTAGACTTAACTTGCAAAACTGTTTGTTTTGGTGGTGTTACAGCTTGCTTGTAATGTGATTAACATCATGTTATTGCTGGTATAACATGCAAAACCCCATGTTATGTTGGTGTTAAAGCTTGCTCAAATGCCTATTAACTCCATGTTATGTTGGTGTTAAAGCTTGCTCAAATGCCTATTAACACCATTTTAGTTGGTGTAAGGCTTGATTATTAATGTAAAAAAAACACCATGTTATGACGTTCACATAATTGTTTTCCACTGGATGGAATTTTGTGGAAAAGAAAGCATGTTGTTTGGGAATTGTGTGCGGGTTTCATGCTTGGATATTGCACTATGCTGACTTGTCACAGGTCAATTTACATTTAACAATATTAGTTTTCAAATGCATCATCCTTCACACATTATGTAAACATCTTTAACATTAACACTTTGGTTGTAAAATGATTGCACTTTATTCAAACAGGACAAAAACAAAAATGCTGATTCACAATGTACAATAGCAAAGGACTATTTTGAGTGGAGACAGTGTTCATCCACACTATAATTGGATAAGCTAAAATAAATTATTTAAATCGGCGAAGGCCACACGAAATGAAAACACACCATCAGTAAATTACTTCCCTTGTGAGTAAGAGAGTCATACCCATAAGAGCCATGTAAGTTTTAGCCCATGTGAGTGTGTGTTGGGAGGGAGGGGGGGGGGGGGGGGGGGGGCAGATGCCCTGTGAAAACATTGGCCATAGATATATGTGAATTACTTCCCTTGGGTATGAACATTTATGAATGATTAAATGGGTGAAAGAAGGCCACACAAAATGAAAATCAGTAAATAACAAAATCACTTCCCTTGTGAGTAAGAACAGTCATACCATGTTCCAACTTTTTGCTAAAAATTCGTCCACAATGTGACCTTCAAAGTTAAAAAGGGGTAACTGAACTTCATGTTTGGATGTCATGGAGTCCAACATGTCAGTAAATTTTGAAAGCCCTGGATTCATAAACATCTGAAAACTGCTCAACGTCTTTGCATCACGGCACATTAATAAAAGTAAGAGTTAGTAAGACTGGCCTAACTGCTATGGTGAGGCAGTAATAACTCGTTGATGAAGAATTATTTGAATTCTGAATTTCGAACAAACAAATACAGTGTCCTTCCAAACCCCCTTTTCAGGCCTCCAAGAATAAAAAAATAAGCTGGTCTTAAAAAGGAGGAAACCTGCTTAATATGTAGGTAAATGTACAACAGGTTGTGAACAGAAAATCCAAAAATGTAAGGTCTGAAAAGCGGGGAAGTTTGAAAAGGGGGGGAGGGGGGGACCTAAAATGTGACGATCATAACAACCATAATTTATCTAACAAAGTTCATTCTTAAATCTTCTTCAGCGTTTGATTATGGAGAGACGAAATCCTCAGTTCAGATGTGGTCTTAACTCCTTGTCTCCCAGGTACACACAGTCACTATGTACATTGCATCTGTTATCATTCGGCACATATCCGCATCCTGCTTCGCTTAGACGGTTAGCTTCAGTCGCTTAAGTAACGTTGATCTAACGCCAGGATTCTAGCCTGTTGATACAGTTTCTACAATTCTGAGTGACCTGCTGCAGCACAGCTGGTCTCGGCTTAAAAAATCTTGGTCAACATAGATGGGGTACAAAGTGTTAAAATAAAGCGTCCTTCCAAAGTTGATGACAGGTCCCCAGAGTATTCACAAAATTATATGGTACTGGAACTGGAAGCCTTGCACGGCGACGAAAAAGATGTCCACGCCTACATGAAGAAGCATCCTTCACGGCTTCAGCGGAAACAGTCGGCTGGGGATGAGGACAGCACCTATGTAAAAAATATAGACAAGAACAAAAATATATGTCAATGGGAAAACAAAGAAACAAGTAGAGAAGGACACAGTGAAAATGAAAAACACATGTGAATGTACTTATGTTTTAAATCTCCCCCCCCCCCCCCCCCAATTAAGACCAATTATCCAAGATATTTTTCAGTCCTCAAAGGAGAATTTCACTGTTCTCACGGAACCCTGAAGGAAACTGAGCTGTGCTAATATATTATATAACTGCAAACATCCCTCAAATTCAATACAGTAAAACCTGAGTCTAGCGGACCCTTATTGTAACGGCCACCTGCTACATACGGACAGTTTATCATGGCACGAACACGATTTCAACAATAACTAACCTTTAACGGGCGGACACCTGCCACTTACGGACGCGATTTTTCGGACCGTAGGAAGTGTAAACACTGTCACAAATGGACACAACGTACATAAAAACGCAACTTCCAAAACTCGACTGTTATGCAGACAGTGCTCGACAGCCGTAGCACAAATGGTTGTTGATTGGTTGTCCTGTCCCTTTTCTGACCAATAAGTGGCTTGTTTAGATGGAGACCCACTTTCGCTCACTCACTTTCGCTTCGCTCACTTTCGCTTCGCTCACTTTCGCTTTTCTGCATTGTGGATACAGTCACAACCAAAAGCAACAGTAGACTACTGTGTTTGAAAATGGAATCTCCAGCAGGAAAAAGAAAAGCGTTGACTTTAGAGCAGCGTGTCGCTGCCTTGAAAAAACTAGATAGCGGCCAATCATGCCGAGATGTGGCGAAGGAGATGGGATGTGGTAAAACACAGATCGCGAGGATCAAATCGGAAAAAGAAGACGTGATGATCTCTCTCTCTTTGTAAGCAATCGTTCGAAGGAAACAATAGTTAACACAGCTAAATTTTTGTTCCATGCATTTATGCTGAGACTAGAAAAACTGAATGAAACAAGAGCTGACCCAATTTGGTCGAGACACACTGCGGAATTTCCCGTTGAATGACTGATGAAGAGTCAGCTATTTTTAGCTTTGTGACGTCCGACTTGCGTAAGTTTGAATGCACAGTGTGTGTAGGGAACGGGGTAGGGGGGGGGGGGGGGGGGGGGATGTTGTTATTTGCTACATGTATCATTTGTTTACTCACATTTTCAGTGAGTCTCATGTTCAATCCAATAAATACATACTACAGGACTGACAAAAAGTGTCTTGTTCATTTTACGTGCTCTTTGTAAAATATTGCCCCGGCCCCTCCACCTGTGAAGAAGGGACACCTGTCTAATAGGGACACTTACCATTCCCAAAGGGTGTCCGTTAGAGACAGGTTTTACTGTATTGCAAGCCACTATACATTCCTCATAAAGGCACTTCATGCTCACGTGTGAAAACTAACATAAGTTTACAAGTGTGTATCTACTTATAATAATAATAATAATAACGGGCATTTATAAAGCGCCTTATCAGAAGTTCAAAGCGCGTGACAACAATATGTGTATAAAAAATTCATACAATCACTGTCAGATTCAAACAACACATCATGCACATCTCACATCCCCAGACTCTATGCTAAGGCCCAAAAAAAAGAAGTCTGTTTACGGTATCCCGACCGACCCTATTTTTTTGCGCGACCCTAGACTTTTTTTTGGCATTTGGGAAAAAAAGAGAAAAAATCAAAATTTTAAAACAAAGTTTGTTTTTTGGCAAAATAATTTGATAATGTTTTTTGGAGAAAAAAAAAATCCCGACCTACCGACCCTATTTTTTGTGCCGATGTTACCGTAAACAGACTATTTTTTTTGTTTGGCCTGAGGAACTATCCGTAATGTTGTTGGAACAAGTGAGTTTTCAAATTGGACTTAAAAGATTAAATGTATGGAGAGTGACGTAATAGAAAGGGGAGTGAATTCCATAACTGAGGGCCATGATATGAAAACGTGCGGAAGCCATGAGCCTTGCGCTTAAAGCAACCTTGACGGAGAAGTCGAGCATCAGCAGAAGAACGAAGGGTGCGAGAGGGAGTGTAGAGGGAGACCAGTTCCGAAAGATAGGCAGGTGCCGATTCAGAGATGATCTTGTAGCAGAAGCAGGCAGCTTTATACCTAATACGTTGAGACACAGGAAGCCAGTGAAGTTCTTTCATGAGAGGAGTGCTGCAGAGTGTTGTACTTTTTGCAAGGGTTGGAGAGTGGAGTCAGGGCAGCCTATGAGAAGGGATTTGCTGTAATCTAATCTACACAGAATGCAGGATGTAACGAGAGTTTTAGTGGCATCAACAGTCAGAAATGTTCTTGTGGAACCTATTCTTCTAGTTCTAATGTAGTACCTGTTTGTAGTGAACTCACCAGCAGGAGTATTGCATACATAATTACGCATTACTGAATTAAAGTAACTATTTTCAAAGCTTCTCGCTTACCTTGGAATAGTGTCAAGCAGCTTATGTTGTGTCTAGATCAGCCATCAGATCTTCACACTCAGCCTGCACTTGCTGAAAACTGGACATGCCTGTATCTCAATCAAGCTGTTGTTGCGGAGACAACGGAACCATGCTCAAGTCGGGTCCAACTGAAATAAAAGCATATTGTTAGCTGATAAATGATTTGATCAAGCAAAACCATGCGGTATTTTTTTAATAAAATATTTTGTATACCCCGCTAATGCAAAAATAATGTACTTATTTACTATTAGCATTAATTTTAGCTGGTCATTCAAACCAGAGCTTGTTCTAGAACTCCACAAGAACAACCATGGCAGTTGGCAATGGCACTGGCAGAATACAGATCAAAACAATATTAGTATTAGCCTCACCAAGGGTTGACTTCCCATCAAAATGAATGACGGACTGAATCAAACTTCAGAGACATTACAATTTTTCACAACGATTTTTTCAGCAAACAGCCATGTTTACCTGTACAAATGTATCAGTGATATCACTGTGAGTATGACAGTATGACAGTGTGGTAAGCTTACCGACGATTCGTTCAGTATAGTCTTTCTATGTAAGTAGTGGTCCAGTGAACGATACCTTCCGCCTGTGGTTCGAGACAGAGATTAAGTTGAAACTTAATTCGAGAAGCCAAACACTGACGAATACTTACGTATTTTGAGCAAAACCCACGCACGTCGACCACAAGTTGATGTCTGCTGGAGTACGTAATCATAACGTAGAGGACAACAGTTTCACTTGGCTGGCTTCGGTTATTCCCACCTGTATCTGTTCCTTGCTGTTCTCCAAGAGACACCATGGTGCAGCAAGCTGAAGGGTGTCCTGTCGTATTTCCTCGAAGTTGTAGTAGGCAACCAGGCAGCAGGAGGTGGGGGGCGACTGACCTGCAGCAGAATTCAAATCAATTAGTCAAGTCACTATGACATATCTTTATTGTTATCGCCACACGACGGGCGCTGTGGCGGGGTGGTAAGACGTCGGCCTCGTAATCGGAAGGTCGAGGGTTCGAATCCCGGCCACGGCCGCCTGGTGGGTTAAGAGTGGAGATTTTTCCGATCTCCCAGGTCAACTTGTGTGCAGACCTGCTAGGGACTTATCCCCTTTTGTGTGTACACGCAACCACAAGACCAAGTGCGCACGGAAAAGATCCTGTAATCCATGTCAGAGTTCGGTGGGTTATGGAAACACGAAAATACCCAGCATGCTTCCTCCGAAAGCGGCGTGTGGCTGCCTAAATGGCGGGGTAAAAACGGTCATACACGTAAAAACACAAGTGTACATGGGAGTTTCAGCCCACGAACGCAGAAGAAGAAGTTATCGCCACACCAACCCTAAATTTTTCCTACCATACTGTATTTGTTATCCGAGAGAGAAAAAATCCATGTTGCAGACTCAACTGGAAAAATTCCCTTCTCCATCATCTAGTGGACAGAGCTCACATGATTTCAAACAAATCTTTTTTTAAAGTCACATACTTTGTGCGACAGTGTTAGTTTACTGTAACTGTAATTTATAAATAGCAAATTAAAAAATATCACTTATAAATCAGATAATCAGCTAAATGCCTGGCAGATGACCCTCATTCAAAGTGAGTCGTGGCTAAACCATGAAACTAGAAAAACAGGTTATACCACAATATAAATCTGACAGTGGACAAAAACTGAGAAAACACCCAGTATACATGTACCGGTACTCACAAAAGAGTTACAAGTAGCATATTATCACTATCAGTATCACTAATAGCATACTATACTGGGCAAATAACAGCAATTTTTACTCACTGGGGGTTTCCTGGCTGGAGTCTTTGGTGTTTCTACTGACTTCTGTAGCACATGGTTGGTTGGCAAACTTCCTGGAATGAGTGCTCGCTTGCCTGTAGGCCCAGCAAAAAAACATGCAAAGAAAATGTTCAAAATGCTGAGTCGAAATTATAAGTTAAATTAACTAAACAGACCTATACATTTAGATCTATTGAAATAGAAACAAGAATTAGTAAAACACACTACAGTACTGCAAATCTGTCAAGAATGAACAAGACTGACTCAGTGACCGAGTAAAACAACAAAAGAAATCTAAGTTCTAACCCAGAAGTTTACTAGAATATATATTCAAAAACACATTATCACAAGAACAAAGAGTGGTTTTTTCCCCATTACCTAATAATTATAGCTCAGAATTACGCCTTTGTCAATGTATGATTCAGAATACGATTGTGTTATTTTTTGTCTGCGAGCTGTAAAAGTACTAGTTACTACTAGTACTAAGCCTCATACTGATTGATTGATTGATTGATACTACTAGAACTTCGTCACTTGAAGCATTACAAGCAAAACAACACAGCACAGACAATCAGATGAAAGCTTATTTTCGCTGTATTAGTAGTTTTTTACGTACCGTATTTGAAGCATGTTTCTTTGAAATGTCGGGAACATATCCTCGCATTCTTCGGGTTGAAAAGCTTGTCAGCACGGTTGATTTTGTGTATAAGAGCAGCTCTCCATTCGGCATCCGCTTTTCCGTTTGGTATACCATGGAAAGTTATAAGCGTTGAAGATCTTAGTGAGCTCACGCTGCATCCAGGCATACAACAATTTGCACCGGGCATCTTGAAATCATGGTTCACTTCTCTGGCATCATCGAAAAATGGCGAAACGGAAGTGACTTTTTTCGGAATGCAGCTTTCTTCCGGTTGTCAGCACTTACCGCGAGCGCAGCGAGTTGGCGATTGATCCAGTCAATACACAACTATGCGCCGGCATAGACCACTGATCTAACAAGAAAAATGTTCATTCAAAATGAACAGCGTCGATGCAATGTCCACCAAAGATTTATTTTGGGAAGTGTTAAAGGTTAGGGTCAAAAGTTAATGAATTGCATGTTGTGCTGGATAGTATAAATTGTTTATTTCAGTCAATGCTTGCTATGAATTGATCAAACAGCCACAAGAAAAAAAAAACTTTTTAATTAAAAAATAGAGCTTGTTTGAAACAGGTAGAAAGGAAGAGTTGATATTGCAATATCTGTACGTGGGAATGTGGTGAAAAAGAGTGCTAAAAGTAGTAAGTCAGTCTCAGATCCATTTCAAATATTTATTGCAGAAAAACAAAATACAAATTACAAACAAGTCGCGTAAGGCGAAAATACAACATTTAGTCAAGTAGCTGTCTAACTCACAGAATGAAACTGAACGCAATGTAAACGCAGCAAGACCGTATACTCGTAGTCCACCGCTCACGGCATGGGCAGTGAAATTGACAAGAAGAGCGGGGTAGTAGTTGCGCTGGGAAGGATAGCACGCTTTTCTGTACCTCTCTTCGTTTTAACTTTCTGAGCGTGTTTTTAATCGAAACATATCATATCTATATGTTTTTGGAATCAGGAACCGACAAGGAATAAGATGAAAGTGTTTTTAAATTGATTTGGAAAATTTAATTTTGATAATACTTTTTATATATTTAATTTTCAGAGCTTGTTTTTAATCCGAATATAACATATTTATATGTTTTTGGAATCAGCAAATGATGGAGAATAAGATAAACGTAAATTTGGATCGTTTTAGAAAGAAATACTTTTTTTTACAATTTTCAGATTTTTAATGACCAGAGTCATCAATTAATTTTTAAGCCACCAAGCTGAAATGCAATACCGAAGTCCGGGCTTTGTCGAAGACTACTTGATCAAAATTTCCACCAATTTGGTTGAAAAAATGAGAGCGTGACAGTGCCGCCTCAACTTTCACGAAAAGCCGGATATGACGTCATCAAAGACATTTATCAAAAAAATGAAAAAAACGTTCGGGGATATCATACCCAGGAACTCTCATGTCAAATTTCATAAAGATCGGTCCAGTAGTTTGGTCTGAATCGCTCTACACGCACGCACACACGCACGCACACACGCACACACATACACCACGACCCTCGTTTCGATTCCCCCTCGATGTTAAAACATTTAGTCAAAACTTGACTAAATGTAACAAGTCGCGTAAGGCGAAAATACAACATTCAGTCAAGTAGCTGTCGAACTCACAGAATGAAACTGAACGCAATGCCATTTTTCAGCAAGACCGTATACTCGTAGCGTCAGTCGACCGCTCATGGCAAAGGCTGTGAAATTGACAAGAAGAGCGGGGTAGTAGTTGCGCTAAGAAGGATAGCACGCTTTTCTGTACCTCTCTTTGTTTTAACTGTCTGAGCGTGTTTTTAATCGAAACATATCATATCTATATGTTTTTGGAATCAGGAACCGACAAGGAATAAGCTGAAAGTGTTTTTAAATTGATTTGGACAATTTAATTTTGATAATAATTTTTATATATTTAATTTTCAGAGCTTGTTTTTAATCCAAATATAACATATTTATATGTTTTTGGAATCAGAAAATGATGGAGAATAAGATGAACGTAAATTTGGATCGTTTTATAAATTTTTTGTTTTTTGTTTACAATTTTCCGATTTTTAATGACCAAAGTCATTACTAAGCCACCAAGCTGAAATGCAATACCGAAGTCCGGGCTTCGTCGAAGATTACTTGACCAAAATTTAAGTTGAAAAATGAAGGCGTGACAGTGCCGCCTCAACTTTCACGAAAATCCGGATATGACGTCATCAAAGACATTTATCAAAAAAATGAAAAAACGTTCGGGGATATCAATCCCAGGAACTCTCATGTAAAATTTCATAAAGATTGGTCCAGTAGTTTGGTCTGAATCGCTCTACACACACAGACAGACAGACAGACAGACAGACAGACAGACAGACACACACACACACACACACACACACACACACATACACCACGACCCTCGTCTCGATTCCCCCCTCTATGTTAAAACATTTAGTCAAAACTTGACTAAATGTAAAAAACACAGAACCATTACCAGGTGTCATAGGAATGTTTGAAAACAATAGTTTTAATTTTACACTGTAAATACAGGAATCAGAATTAAACACCTCAAATTGGCACATGCATAATGAATCACCTGGAATTGCAACAGGGAGATACTGAAGTAATTGGAAACAAACATCTGAAATTGACAGAGAAACAATTGAAAATATAGTACCAGTTGACATGAGCGAACAATATTTTAATGGAAGTGCAATTTTAGCACGAAGCATCCGCAGGAGAATGCACTAACAATTACATAGTGCCACAAAATGTGTACGGACATTTCACAACTGTGCATTATTAGCACAGAACACATACATGGGGGCGCACAAAACATTATTGTGACAATAATTTACACGAAACATTTCACATAAGTACATTTTTATGCATGGTGCATCTACTACAGGAGGGTGCTCCAACAATGATGCATAGTGCCAATAACATTTAGCGCAAACTTTTCACAACAGTGCATTATTACCACAAAGCGCATACAGCGATTATATAGTAGCAAGTTGCACTAAACATTTGAACAAAATGCATTTTGTTCAAATGTTAACAGCACAGCACCAAGTTTTGCATAAGTGCACAACAGCACTGACCATTTCACAAAAGTGCATAACAGCTGTGACAATTTTACAAAAGTGCATTGACCATTTCAGGCAGATGGCTAACATGCAGATTTCGCTTTTGTCTGTCTTTCTTTGAAAAGTAGGCATGTTCAAGATCGATGAAGTCATGAGCAATTGGGTTAGATGACAGAAAAGATTCAAAAACGTCAGATTCAGTGTTTTGGGCACTGTTGAACAGGAACATTCTCTCCTGTTCAACAAATGTGGGTTCAATTCAAAAGCAACATTGTCACAGATAGGCTAGTGTTACATTTCTGTAAAGTTTCAAAAACATCTTCCATGTGTTGGTTACTGTTGAATAGAGGCATATTTTCCTGTTCAAAAAATTCTGACACAAATTTTCGTAGTTGTGGGTTAAGGTTCGATCTATACCGTCATTCAAACGAGTCGTAGAACCGTCATTGTCACAGATAGTGTTACATTTCTGTTTTACATTCAAACGAGTCGTAGATCAGCCATATCCTTGCCTCTGATCCATGTGTGTGAGGGGAAGTACGTAGCCAAAGGGTCAGTTCTGTTCAAGAGGCAATGATCTGGTGACAGAGGAACAATATTTCAATTCCGTCTGAAGCTCTTCCCGGTTTCTGGAACCATTTTGAAGAGCAGTTATGCTGGTTTTGAGTCGGAGAGAATCACGACTCTTGTTGGAGGTCGAGGGGGGGTCATTGATATAGTGGCATGCTCTTAAGATAACGTAGCCAGCATTTCTGCAGTGAAAATGGACACATCCTTGTTGAGTTTAATTTTTTAAAACTTATTTTGAGGTCAGGAATGACAAAAGCACAGTCAGCTTGGTCATCATTTTTTTGGAGCCGTCAGTAAATATTTGTAGGTGATCTTTGTTATTGTTTGAGATTATTTCTTTTACTATTGATGAGACAAGTACAGGGTTATCTTTTTTTGTTACACCCAGATCATGATCAGGGATGATAATGGGGGATTACATGAACCAAAATGGGAAGGGGTGAATGGGAATGTGGGCCATCCTACCTGGGTTTACCCCCACTTTCTTGAAATATCGGTTGAACATATAGTCTGCTAGTGGGATCGTTGCTTCGTGTATTTTGGGTGTTTTTCTTTTTACATTTAGTCAAGTTTTGACTAAATGTTTTAACATAGAGGGGGAATCGAAACGAGGGTCGTGGTGTATGTGTGTCTGTCTGTCTGTGCGTGTGTGTGTGTAGAGCGATTCAGACCAAACTACTGGACCGATCTTTATGAAATTTGACATGAGAGTTCCTGGGTATGAAATCCCCGAAAATTTTTTCATTTTTTTGATAAATGTCTTTGATGACGTCATATCCGGCTTTTCGTGAAAGTTGAGGCGGCACTGTCACGCCCTCATTTTTCAACCAAATTGGTTGAAATTTTGGTCAAGTAATTTTTGACGAAGCCCGGACTTCGGTATTGCATTTCAGCGTGGTGGCTTCAAAATTAATTAATGACTTTGGTCATTAAAAATCTGAAAAAGCTGTAAAAATTTTTTTTTTATAAAACGATCCAAATTTACGTTCATCTTATTCTCCATCATTTTCTGATTCCAAAAACATATAAATATGTTATATTTGGATTAAAAACAAGCTCTGAAAATTAAATATATAAAAATTATTATCAAAATTAAATTGTCGAAATCAATTTAAAAACACTTTCATCTTATTCCTTGTCGGTTCCTGATTCCAAAAACATATAGATATATGTTTCGATTAAAAACACGCTCAGAAAGTTAAAACAAAGAGAGGTACAGAAAAGCGTGCTATCCTTCTTAGCGCAACTACTACCCCGCTCTTCTTGTCAATTTCACTGCCTTTGCCATGAGCGGTGGACTGACGATGCTACGAGTATACGGTCTTGCTGAAAAATGGCATTGCGTTCAGTTTCATTCTGTGAGTTCGACAGCTACTTGACTGAATGTTGTATTTTCGCCTTACGCGACTTGTTAGGTTTTGGTAAGAGGCCGAGGTTATTGTGTCGAACTCAGCTGTGAGCTCTTCGTTCACAGCATTGTCAAAAGTACTTGCTCTTGATACGTACTGGGCCGACTTTAGTCTTCTGTCTTCATCGAGGGGCAGCCAGCCAGCCTCTTGATACACTAGTTTGTTTATGGAGTCTTTTGGGAGATCAAAGATGAGTTAGAGTGCAGCCATTTAGGCTCTTAGGCACAATAATAGCAAACTAAAGAAGGGGAAGGAAAACGAAAGGGAGGGTAAAAACCACGCACTTCTTTACTCAAACTTCATAAAACCGACTGTAAAACTAACACCGGCTATTCTCCTTTCTCAATCATTATCAAAATCGATCCTAAAACAAAACAAGTCGCGTAAGGCGAAAATACAACATTTAGTCAAGCTGTCGAACTCACAGAATGAAACTGAACGCAATGCAATTTTTCAGCAAGACCGTATACTCGTAGCATCGCTCGTGGCAAAGGCAGTGGAATTGACAAGAAGAGCGGGGTAGTAGTTGCGCTGAGAAGAATGGCACGCTTTTCTGTACCTCTCTTCGTTTTAACTTTCTGAGCGTGTTTTTAATGCAAACATATCATATCTATATGTTTTTGGAATCAGGAACCGACAAGGAATAAGATGAAAGTGTTTTTAAATTGATTTCGAAAACTTAATTTTGATAAAAAAATAAAAAAAATTATTTATATGTTTTTGAAATCAGAAAATGATGAAGAATAAGATGAACGTACATTTGGATCGTTTTCTACATTTTTTTCTACAATTTTTAGATTTTTAATGACATTCTTCTTCTACGTTCCCGGCCATACATCTAGATGTCCAGTCCAGTGTTGAGTGCAAATCCTGCAGTCAGCCGCAGTGATGCCGCTGTCCCCCATAAGTCATTAATTAATTTTTAAGCCACCAAGCTGAAATGCAATACCGAGGTCCGGCCTTTGTCGAAGATTGCTTGGCCAAAATTTCAATCAATTTGATTGAAAAATGAGGGTGTGACAGTGTCGCCTCAACTTTTACAAAAAGCCGGATATAACGTCATCAAAGGTATTTTTTTTAAAAGAGAAAAAAATGTTCGGGGATATCATTCCCAGGAACGCTCATGTAAAATTTCATAAAGATCGGTCTGGTAGTTTGGTCTGAATCGCTCTACACACACACACACACACACACACGCACACACACACACACACACATACACACACACATACACCACGACACTCGTCTCGATTCCCCCGGCTCTATGTTAAAACATTTAGTCAAAACTTGACTAAATGTAAAGAGACATTATGTATTGCATCTAAACACGAGGTGAGTAAAACATTAGCAGAAAAGGTAGAGCAAGAGAAATCCCAAAACTCAAATTCGAGTCAATTCAGTTTGTACTGTACGTACTACAAGTTGAGAAATTTGCAAGTCCAGTCAGTAGCCACCCGGACGGATGTTTCGGGGAGGGGGGTGGGTGGGGGGAAGTAGAACAAAGGCCTATCTGTGGTCAGCAACACATGGGAAAACGATTAACTCGGCTAGGGCCCCAAGCAAAAGTGTTGCATGGCAATACAGAAGGAAACTACGATCTGGTTCCACTAAAATTGTGAGCTTAGAACTGACCTACTTTCTCTGCTCAACGTACGGGCATTCGGGTAATGCATA
This sequence comes from Littorina saxatilis, assembly GCF_037325665.1. Taxonomy (NCBI): domain Eukaryota; kingdom Metazoa; phylum Mollusca; class Gastropoda; order Littorinimorpha; family Littorinidae; genus Littorina; species Littorina saxatilis. The sequence continues at coordinate 40,232,421 of NC_090255.1, forward strand.
GCCTACTCTCCTGTACACCTGACAAGGCTCATATAGAGAAAATAAGAGATACCCCCCAAAAATGTATATGCACTGCATGTTTTTTTACATTTATAAACTGATGATCAGTGTGTGTATTTGTGTGTTCCGTTTTGTGTGCGTGTGTATGTGTGTGTGTGTCAGTTCAAGGGGTGTGTGTGTGTGTGTGTGTGTCACTGTGTGCCCGTGTGTGTGTGTATGTGTGACGGTCAGTCAGTCAGTGTCAGTCACAGTGTGTGTGTGTGTGTGTGTGTGCATGTGTGTGTGCCGTGTGCAGTGACGGTGTGAATGTGTGTGTGTGTATGTGTGTGTGTGTGTGTGAGTGACCGTGCTGAGAGAGAAACTAGAGAGAGAGAGGGAGCCGATAATCGTCTGATTCTGCAGACTCGCCGAGAGGCGGCCGGGGTTCGGCACCAGGCTGATTAAAACGCAGAATAATCCATCAAAACAACACTCTAACATCAAGTTTTAGAAACCAGAAAAACTTATCGTAACTCCATAGGTTTTGTGGTGTTTTGCGCACTGCTGAAACGCGTTTAACACGACGTGAATCGCCGTGCGTTAACGTAGCGAAAACGTCCAAAACGCAGACACCAAAACTCGATGTTTTACCGTGTTTTGCACCCTGCTAAAATCCCAGGGATTTTATTGCGTTACGGCAGTTTTTCTAACTTGATGTGAATCGCACAGGTATAATGCCACAAAATTCAGTTGATTAACTTCATGTTTCATGTTATATGCCACGTTATAGTGCCAAAACGTGACTTTTCGCCCAGTGTTTTCCACGTTACGTTCAGCTGAAAAAGTAGTCATGAGATTAGTTAGTGTCGCTGGTTTTCCATGTTACGTTCAGCTGTAAAAGTAGTCATGAGATTAGTGTCGCTGGTTTTCCACGTTACGTTCAGCTGAAAAAGTAGTCATGAGATAAGTGTCGCTGGTTTTCCACGTTACGTTCAGCTGTAAAAGTAGTCATGAGATTAGTGTGGCTGGTTTTTTACGTTACGTTGAGCTGAAAAGGTAGTCATGAGATTAGTGACGCTGGTTTTCCACGCAGTGAGACTAGCCAGCTCAGTATTTTGTTTGTTTGCTTAACGCCCAGCCGACCACGAAGGGCCATATCAGGGCGGTGCTGCTTTGACATATAACGTGCGCCACACACAAGACAGAAGTCGCAGCACAGGCTTCATGTCTCACCCAGTCACATTATTCTGACACCGGACCAACCCCAACTCAGTATACTGAATGGGAAAATATTAGGTCATGTCCAAGAGAAAGGGACGGTTGGACTTAATTGCTGGACCTATTGGTATGTTATGACACGCAGCTCCAGAACAGCGCCAAGCCGGAGGACGTTGACCATCTCCTGGGATCCATCTCCAGTTGTTTCACTGACATCAAGAACTGGATGACTGAGAACAAGTTGAAGCTGAACAGTGAAAAGACGGAGGCCCTTCTCGTTGGAACGCGACAGAAGACTGCTTCCCTCACTGTGACCGACCTCCAGCTGGATGACGCGACTGTTCCATTCTCCCCTGCTGTCAAGAGCCTTGGCGTCTTTCTCGACTCCACTCTCTCCATGCAGACACACATCTCCTTCATCATCAAGACCTGCTTTTTCCACCTACGACGCATCGCCTCCATCCGTCGCTACCTCACCCACGACGCCTGTGTCAAGCTGGTTGTCTCCCTCATCTTCAGTCGTCTGGACTACTGCAACTCCCTTCTGGCTGGCCTCCCTGCTTCATCCATTCATGGCCTACAACGAGTCCAGAACGCAGCTGCCAGGCTGACGTTGAGGAAGACGAAGCGAGACCACATCACCCCCCTACTTCGCTCCTTGCACTGGCTCCCTGTCAACACCCGAATCTCCTACAAACTGATTCACTCTGTCCACTCTGGTCTACAAGTGTCTCAACGACTCTGCTCCCGAGTACCTTCAATCCTCCCTGGACCTGTACACCCAGCCCTCCGACCGTCCCCTTCGTTCTGCTGCTGACCCACTCCGCCTTCACATCCCTCGCTCGAAACTCGCATCTGCTGGTCAGCGTGCATTCCCCTCCGCGGGCCCCTCCGTCTGGAACTCCCTGCCGCTTGAGCTTCGCCAGAGCCCCTCTCTTGACGCGTTCAAGAGTAGGTTGAAGACTCAGTTCGTCCCGTAGCTGGCTGCGACTTTCATGTTCGAAGTGATGTGTTGTGCCCCAAAAGACATTCTTGTGCTGTGCTCTGTGAGAGGTGTTTTCTTCGTGTTTAATACTATTTTGTTTGGACCCAGCTATTGATGTGTACATTGTTGTTAAACAGTTGTATGTTTATCAGGGTTTGCTAGTGTGTGATTGGGTTCGTGTCCGTCTGTAGATGTTAGTTTCTTTGTTAGTCCTGTGTTGACAACTCTTCGACAAGCCCTTAGAACTGTACCCACGGAATACGCGCTATATAAGCTTCCTATTGATTGATGATACGATGATGTAATGCTTGAATGCAGAGAAGAAAGAAGCATGGAAGCCTCTGCATTGACTAGTCTGTGCAATGAACAATTAATACGTGCGTGTGCGAGTCTGTGGGACCGTGAACACTACAGGACTCAAACACTACTCCTTGTATGGAATGGAAGGGTTACACTTGTCTTCTGTCTTCATCATTTCTATCAGCCGATAAATGCACTTTTTTTCTTTACAGTCGTTAAGTTTCCCTTGGGAGTTCTCCTAACGAGAATGTTGTGCCATCGGAGTTCCTCCCCTTTTTGTGCAACATGAAATCGTCTTGCGGCTGTTGTTGTTTTGTGTGCGTGTGTGCGTGTGTGTGCGTGTGTATGCGTGTGTGTGTGTGTGCGTGTGTGTGTGTGCGTGTGTGTGTGTGTGTGTGTGTGTGTGTGTTTAATCGAGCAAAGTAGCGTTGCGACCTTTGCTGCTTAGCTAATGGCTCAGTGGCTGTCCACAGGGATTCGAACCCACGCTGATAGCAACGAACTCGTTTTAAAGCAAGCGCCCTATCGACTCATGTACGTCCCCGCCTAGGCATGCGACTGTACATGATAGGTAATATTTGGATTTTGAGGTACAGACAGGAATTGGTGTGAGTTTTTATCTTTCACACGTCAGTTGTCTTAACGAGCATTCTCAGATTGACATCAACTTCGAACGAGTAGGGGAAGGGCTCCTAATATGGACCGGCTCCTAATATGGACCACCTCCTGTTCTGACAAACTAATGGCGCTAGAGCGCTCCAAAAAATTTCGTTCGTTGTATTCACCCTCTCTGGATAAATTGCACATGTCAAAACAGTTTTAGAAACATAAACCTCAAACCCGTTAGGCTTTTTCTCTTTTTTTCACTTTTGGCAGCGTTCACTCTAAATTTGCCAACTAAAACGGCCTCGTTTCTGTCCACAGCCAAAGCTGTTATCACACAAAAATTGTTATATTTGACAGCTAAGACCGTATTTGTTACATTTTAGCAGTGTTGACCCCGAGTTTCTACTGCAAACAAAAATAATAGCAACATATCAAAGTATGTATGTGTCCCCTAATATGGACCGCCTTAAAAAAATCGAAGAAAATCAAATCTAAAGGCTATTTTCATTAATTTATTCAGAAGCTTGCTGAAAAAAACGTAACTAGCCCTCGAAATTTCAAAAAAATATATCAAATTGTCTCATTTTTGTGGTATAGTTGATAATTTCACTTATTTTCGCTCTGTTTTTAATAAGCTTCTTTAGTTTCCTGGTGTGTTTCAAATTATGCTCTCATCAACCCAAAACAGATAAATCTAAAGCATATTTTAATTAGTCTGACTTGCACAGTAAGTTTTATCATGTTATTTTGAAGTATAGGGTCCTTTTTACAGTAATTCGCGAAGGCCTCTTCACCGGTCCATATTGGGCGCCCAGGCTCCTAATATGGACCATTTGTAATTTTGTCTGTATTTAATTTTTGCTGAATGCCTATCAAAGCTAATTCACTCTAATTAGGCCTAACAGTTAACCTAAGAGAGAAGGACTACCAAACACAAAATGAAACTTCTTCGCAAGGAAACAAGCTAGTTATCAGCAAAAAACAAAAAGTGGTCCATATTAGGAGCCCTTCCCATACTACAAAAGTCTTACATTTGTTTGTACTACATTACACTAGTTGATGTGTCAAACTGATTTTTTTCTCCTGTAAAACCCACACACACACACACACACACACACACACACACACACACACACACACACACACACACACACACACACACACACACACACACACACACACACACACACACACACACACACACACAATACAAGTTTAGCTACTTATCATGTTGTACTGAGACTCGTGACTTACACCTTTCAAGGTAATACCAAGCCGTCCCCTGATTTTGGTCATCGTCATTTTTATATTTAGTCAAGTTTTGACTAAATATTTTAACATCGAGGGGGAATCGAAACGAGGGTCGTGGTGTATGTGCGTGTGTGTGTGTGTCTGTGTGTCTGTGTGTGTGTGTGTGTGTGTGTAGAGCGATTCAGACTAAACTACTGGACCGATCTTTATGAAATTTGACATGAGAGTTCCTGGGTATGAAATCCCCGAACGTTTTTTTCATTTTTTTGATAAATGTCTTTGATGACGTCATATCCGGCTTTTCGTGAAAGTTGAGGCGGCACTGTCACGCCCTCATTTTTCAACCAAATTGGTTGAAATTTTGGTCAAGTAATCTTCGACGAAGCCCGGGGTTCGGTATTGCATTTCAGCTTGGTGGCTTAAAAATTAATTAATGACTTTGGTCATTAAAAATCTGAAAATTGTAAAAAAAAATAAAAATTTATAAAACGATCCACATTTACGTTTATCTTATTCTCCATCATTTGCTGATTCCAAAAACATATAAATATGTTATATTCGGATTAAAAACAAGCTCTGAAAATTAAATATATAAAAATTATTATCAAAATTAAATTGTCCAAATCAATTTAAAAACACTTTCATCTTATTCCTTGTCGGTTCCTGATTCCAAAAACATATAGATATGATATGTTTGGATTAAAAACACGCTCAGAAAGTTAAAACAAAGAGAGGTACAGAAAAGCGTGCTATCCTTCTTAGCGCAACTACTACCCCGCTCTTCTTGTCAATTTCACTGCCTTTGCCGTGAGCGGTGGACTGACGATGCTACGAGTATACGGTCTTGCTGAAAAATGGCAGCTACTTGACTAAATATTGTATTTTCGCCTTACGCGACTTGTTTTATCTGCTGCATGCTTTCATGCCAAACAACAGTCCAACGACAAAGAAAGAACAAGTCGCGTAAGGCGAAAATACAATATTTAGTCAAGTAGCTGTCGAACTCACAGAATGAAACTGAACGCAATGCAACGCAGCAAGACCGTAGCATCGTCAGTCCACCGCGCACGGCAAAGGCAGTGAAATTGACAAGAAGAGCGGGGTAGTACTTGCGCTGAGAAGGATAGCACGCTTTTCTGTACCTCTCTTCGTTTTAACTTTCTGAGCGTGTTTTTAATCCAAACATATCATATGTATATGTTTTTGGAATCAGAAACCGACAAGGAATAAGATGAAAGTGTTTTTAAATTGATTTCGAAAAAAAAATTTGATAATAATGTTTATATATTTAATTTTCAGAGCTTGTTTTTAATCCGAATATAACATATTTATATGTTTTTGGAATCAGCAAATGATGGAGAATAAGATAAACGTAAATTTGGATCGTTTTATACATTTTTATTGTTTTTTACAATTTTCAGATTTTTAATGACCAAAGTCATTAACTAATTTTTAAGCCACCAAGCTGAAATGCAATACCGAA